>NW_025049057.1:0-30196 GCF_019279795.1 Protopterus annectens | reverse complement strand
AAAGAGTTTCTGAACTATGGGAACCCTAGAGTTTGGGTATTGTGGCTTGCGTAACGTTCACAGTCTATGTTTGGGTAGTTGAAGTCACCCAGTATGATGGTGCTTGCAGAGAAATCTATACTCTCCTGTGTCATCATGAAGGCTGTGTGGGATTCCTGAGTTTGAGAGGGTGATGTAAGATCTCCTCTGTGTCTCTTTCCATGTGGTCCAGGGAGGTACGTCTCAGGTTGTTCACACCAGCATGGACAATAACTGCCTCATACTTGTACTTGCTGTGGAGTGACCTGAGTGCTTGTGTTATGTGGCACATTCTAACATCCGACAGGTAGGTAAATGTGACCCTCACCTTGCTCAGTCTGGAGGGCAGGACGTCAGTGTGTCTGACTATGGCATCACCTATTATAGGTGTGTCACACATTGTGTTTGGCCTTATGGGCTGTGCCTGTTAAGAACACTGACTTTGTGAGGTCTGTGTTGCTTCAGATATGTGTTCATGTGGGATGCAGCGTGGCTGGCCATGTCATTTCTGTCCGTGGTCTGGTAAGTATCACCTTTGGTGACATAGGTATTCATATCTCAGCTGGTGAGCATTTGCAGTGTTACCTACTGAAAATGGTACAGCTTGTTTGTTGTACAATGGACTACATGCAGCCCTGCTTACAGTAGCTATGTTTGCATGCATGTTTCCTTGCAGTTACCCTGGACTACTGATCCGACCTGCCATGCAGAGTTACACAGCTTCTGTGGACTCTTAGTGACATCTGCATAGCTTACTATATGTATGTTCATGTCTCACTTGACAGAATGTCACTGTTTCTCCTGTGCACATGTATGCTGCCTGTGACACTATGCATATGACTTACCTGGCATCTGTCCATGTGAGCAGTCATATAGGCCACTGCAGGACTGTAAACCTGATGATGCACACACTCGAAACATTCCTCAGCATGGAGAACATTACTATCTGTGCAGTAACAGATACCGGATTCAGGGCTACCAACAGCACTCCAGCACTACCAAGTTATACCTCATACCATGCTTTTCAGGCCCAAAACTTGCAGAAAACCACAAAAGGAGGGGGTGTATTGATATTCATCCAAGATACCCACACCTCCAGGTTGGTGGCAAAGCACCAAACATCAGAGACTATCCTTATGCAAGTAACAATGGGTGAAACTGCCTTCCAGGTTATAGCCTGCTACAGACCACCCTCACAAACACAAGAACCGCAGTATCCTTCCTGAAAACAGTTGGAAATATGTAGGTCTGTCCATACACCATTGTATTGGGTGGGTTAAACTACCCAAACATAGACTGGAAGCATGACTGTAGCTCCAACACCCTAGCCCACAGATTACTAGAATTTATATACCAATATGCTATGGAACAATTTGTTACCACTCACACAAGGGGGGAAAACATACTGAACCTGATCATCACCAACATGGGGACTCTATGCTCCAGACCAGAAGTGTATCCCTCACTGGTAATATCAGACCATAAACTAATCTCACTGAATATTCACATCCCAAGGCCACCCCCTGCACAGATGAATACAGTCAACAACGCCTGTAAAGCAGGTTCACACTCCTCATAAATGATGTGGAAACCTTCAAAGCCCCCAGGCCTGTTGAAAATATGGACCAGACTGCAGATACCTGTATGAAGGCATTCTATGGACACATTCAGGAATGCATGGATCATGCAATCCCAAATAAAAGCAAGACCCAATCCTCCAAAGGCAGACGTCCTGTGTGGTGGACACCAGCCATAAACAAACTATACAATAGAAGGATGAAGCTGCTAAATGATACAACAAACTCCTAAAATGTGAAGGCATCACTGATGAGTATTAGAAGAAAACTACAGGCACTCATAAGATTGTCTAAGGCCATCTTTGAGAGAAGATTCCACAAGACACTGAGGATAATCACAAGGCTTTCTGTAGTTATGTTAGGAACCTGGGTGGTAATTCCCAGATATGCTCAGAGGTAGTCCAAGATGTCACAAGAAATACCAAACACAAAGACAATGCCAACATCCTAGTGGACAGGTTCACTGCTACCCCCCCCCTCCACACCACAAGGGCAAATATTTCTCCCAGCAGAGTGCTGCCCCCCCTGACATCTCAGATGCTCAGGTAAGAGCTGCCCTCACCCAAGCAATTAACACTGCATCAATGGGACCAGACAGTGTCCCAGGCTGTGTCCTACATGAACTCCAAGGAGAGCTACACCCAGACATAACACTACTGTTCAATCCCAGCCTTACTACATTATATGTGGCCAAAGAGTGGAGTACAGCAACAGTGGTCCCTCTACATTTAGGTGGTGCCTTAACGGATCCTGGACACTATCGCCCCATAAGTCTGAATAGCTTGGTCTGCAAAGCTATGGCGAGGATCATCATGAACCTCATAAATATAGATATTGGGGACCTACAGACACTTCATCATACACAGTTTGGCTTTGTTAATGGCAGATCCTGCCTCTCAAACCTGTTTGATTTCTTTGAAACAGTCACCAAGGCCACTGTCAAGGGGAAGGTGGTCTACACAGCCTACCTGGACCTTGCATAAGCCTTTGATACAATACCCCACTTGTGCATTCTAGGGAAGCTCATCAGTGTACATATTAACCCCTATGTCACTACAGATATTGCACAGTGGCTGAAGGGCACAACACACATGGTTAGAATTGCTGGAGCCATGTCAGCCTCAAAACCAGTTACAAGTGGTGTCCCACAAGGCTCAGCCCTGGGATCTGTCTTGTTCAGTATATATTTAGCAGAGGTACAGGCCAACATGGAAGGACTGTGGCTGAGCAAGTTGCAGATGACTGCACACTGGATGCCATAATCAACTCTCCAGCCAACTCATGCATCCTCCAAAAGGGTCTCTTAGAATCAAATGATCTGTGCCATAGCCATGGCCTCAAGCTGAATGCCAAAAAGTGTATAGTCATCCCCTTTGGCAAAAACAAAGTGACCACAAAGTACCACATATGTGTTAATCTATTAAGTACAGACGAAGGAATTATGGACCTTGGGGTACACAGGTTAATAGCATTCTCTCATTTGACAACCACATGGCCAAAGTGGTTAGGAAAACATTTTATATAGGCCACCTCATCATGAAGGGATTCACATGTAGATCAGGGGAGGACATTGTGCCTCTTTACTCATCCCTCATCATGCCCATAATTGACTACAATGCCCCTGTTGGCATGCACCTTACAAGACACCTGCAGCAACTGGAAAAACCACAAAAGTACCTCAACAAGAGGATCAAAGGGTTCAAACAGATGCCACATACTGACTGGTTAAAGAAACAGCAGCTCTACTCAGTGGCATACTGCCTCTTCATAGGCAATCTGTGCCTGACATATAAAGCCATGTCAAACCATGACTTAATGGTCATGTTGCACCTCAGAATATCCAGATCCCATCAAGCTGCACGCTGGAAAGACTTGAACCTCAGGTGAGATATACATAGGACATGCTGGAGGGACACATTCATAACTCAGAGGCTCTCTTCACTCTGGAATATTATCCCAATAGAGGTTAGGCAGAGTCACTCAGTGACTGTCTTCAAGAGGAATATTAATGACTGGATGGGACATTGTAGGTTTACCATGGGTATCACTTATGTGTCACTGTTAGACAGAGGCACAGTATACTAACCTTGGAAAAGGGCATAGCAAGATAGATTTACAATGCATGGTGAAAGCCACACACATTCTGGCTAGGTTTATAAATGCCCTAGGCAGATAGCCTAGTATGAACCTATGAACCTATGTATCTTGTTCACCATTGGCCCTACGTGCTGTTAATCACCAATGCAATCTCAATACTATGGTAGCATGTGCAAAGGTCAGTTGTCAGTCACCTTTATGGTACAGTTGTGGAATATGTGAGTCATGTAGTAATGTCACAGCTGCCACATGTACACAGTCAACCCTATACCCTACCCATGTATGTACAACACATGTATGAGATGGAAACACATAGCCAAACTGTGGACTAAGCACTCTGAACCCAGTACTGGCATAACCTTTCAGGTGGCATGAAATACTACAGTGACCACAATACCAGTCTGATGTAGACCTACAATGACAGCAATACAAGCACGGGAACACACCGGGCCATTTGTGGAGCCCGAGAATGGCATCCTGTCTGAGTGGCAGACACCTCTGCAGCTGGCACACAGGCATACATTAGGCCTGAACACAGCACACATAACACATAGCACACAAATCCTGTGTTCCAAACAAGCACAGTCTGTACAGCTATACAACACTACTGCTGCAGTTGTGTTAGGTACTTTTATTGTCCGGTATAGTGAGGTCATGCTCACCAGGCTGGACAAGGTGAAGGTCACAGTGATATGCTCATGGGGCACTATGGTCCACCACATAACACAAGCATACAGGTCAGTCAGATGCATGGACACACATGACTCAGTCATTGTCCATGCCACTACAGCTGATGTGTGATGTCCCTCACTGGAATACATGATAGAGAACATGGAAGGGCTCACTGAGCAAGTGGCACAGGCTGGTAGAACCCTGGCCTTGGTTGGCATCATACCCTCACCAGGAATGCTGACATATTACTGAATGCTAATGAATTACTGTAGCTACAACACCCTAGCTGAAAGGTTCTTAGCATGCAGTCACTGTATTGCTATGGAACAACTTCTTACCACTCCCACAACGGGTGAAAACATGCAGCACCTCTTCATCAACAACATGTTGACTATATGCCCCAGACCAGGTGTGTATCTCTCACTACTAGGTTAATAGTATCTACATCTCACACTGTATATACACATCCCACATGCAGCACCTGCACAGAAGACCACAGTCAACATAATGTTACCCAGTGCAAATACCATGTATTCACATGTGGCAGGCATCACACATGGTAACTATTGAAGGTCACAGGTACATATGTGTATTTGGCACACACATACATCTTGTGTGCATTGCCACAACTGGTTTAATCAATGTCATGCATTATTGTGAGAAACAACCCGCACACATGGGCATTCTGTGTGAGCAAAACACACGTGACATGTCTGGAATCAGAAGCCATAAATAATTGTGATATTGTTTAGAAAGGGGTATGTGCATCCTGTAGTGTGTTTTCCCAGTTGCCAAAAGGGATGTTCCTTTCATGCACACTAACCCCCTTTCATACACACTTGCTACTTGTTGGATTGAAGCCCCTATCTAACTATGTTATGACATCAGAAACGGACGCATTAGCAGAGCGCGCTATTCGCATTACTGGGAGATTTCTTTTCCCCTGATATACTTATAGGGTGCTGACATCATCGGTGTTTAGAAAGGGGAATGTGCATCCTGTAGTGTGTTTTCACAGGTGCCAAAAGGGATGTTTATTTCATACACACATACTAACCCCCCTTCACACACACTTGCTGGATTCAAACCCCTACTTAACTATGTTATGACATTAGAGACAAACGCATTAGCGGAGCGCGCCATTTGCATTACTGGGTGATTTCTTTTCTCCTGATATACTTATAGGGTGCTGACATCATCAGTGTTTGGAAAGGGGAATGGGCATCCTGTGGTGTGTTTTCACAGTTGCCAAAAGGGATGTTTCTTTCATACACACTTACCCCCCTTCACACACACTTGCCAGATTCAAACCCCTATCTATCTATGTTATGACAGACATATTAGCGGAGCGCGCTATTCGCATTACTGGAAGATTTCATTTCTCCTGACATACTTATAGGGTGCTGACATCATCAGTGTTTAGAAAGGGGAATGGGCATCCTGTGGTGTGTTTTCAGAGTTGCCGAAAGGGATGTTCCTTTCATACACACACACTAACCCCCCTTCACACACACATGTCACTTACTGGATTCAAACCACTACCTAACTATGCTATGACACTAGAAACGGGCGCATTAGCGGAGCGCTCTATTCGGATGACTGGAAAATGTTTTTTCTCCTGATTTACTTATAGGGTGCTGACATCATCAGTGTTTAGAAAGAGGAATGGGCATCCTGTGGTGTGTTTTCACAGTTGCCAAAAGGGATGTTCCTTTTATACACACTTACACACACACTAACCGCCTGTCATACACATTTGCTGGATTCAAACCCCTACCTAACTATGTCATGACACTAGAAACAGACGCATTAGTGGAGTGTACTATTCAGATTATTGGGAGATGCTTTTTCTCCTGAAATACTTATAGGGTGCTGACATCATCAGTGTTTAGAAAGGGGAATGGGCATCCTGTGGTGTGTTTTCACAGTTGCCAAAAGGGATGTTCTTTTCATACACACTCACTAACCTCCATTCATATACACTTGCTGGATTCAAACCCCTACTTAACTTTGTTCTGATACTAGAAATGGACGCATTAGCGGAGCGCGCTATTCAGATTACTGCAAGATGTTTTTTCTCCTGATATACTTACAGGGTGCTGACATCATCAGTGTTTAGAAAGGGTAATGAGCATCCTGTGGTGTGTTTTCCCAGTTGCTACAAGGAACATTTCACTGACACAGATTTGCACACAGACCAACCACAATCACCCACACACACACTCTGGATAAGATGTCATTCCCTAGGGCAAACAGCCTAGTGTTGACCTCTACACCCATATGTTTAACTGTCAGATGCACATTATTTTGTGCTGATAGCAGTGTTTGCAGGTCTTTATTGCCATAACATTTCCTGTTTGTATGAACAACTTGTGTATCTGTGGATGATGTTTGCATATGGGGGAAATCCACTATATGATGTATGTCTCTGTAGTCATTTAAGTGTGAGCACTGGTCAGATTGCTATAATGTTGTTGGTTACTGAAATAACACGTACATATACCAGATATATGTGGCAGAATGCTAAACTGATATTTGGACTAAGTGTGTGAGCATGCCCAGTTCAGCCTTCCCATGGCATGTTGTGTGAAAGATGTCTCATTTATCAAAGTGTGTGAGCATGCCCAGTGTGAGCTTTCCATATGTTGAACTCTGCAGCCCATCACATTTGTGGATGAGTGTGAATTTCAACAAATATTTCCTGTTTATGGTTGTGTGTTCTCTGTCATGTTGTATAGTTACTGTCCAAATGCTTTTTGTGTGAACACAACAGAGATTATACTGTGCCTGCAGGTTTTGCATGGGATACTTTGCATACAATTGTCAACATCTGTTCATACTGACCTAACACTGTAGTACTGTATAGTGTAGTGGTTCAGTACTTTCACTGTGGTGGACAGTATCCTGGGCTTTAGTCCTATCACTGCTTTACATTTCCATAGTGAGCACAACAACATGGTTAGGGTCCAGTTGTGCACATCTGCACAAAGGCAGTGCCTCTACGGACCCTGGTAATTACCGCCCCATAAGCTTAACAAGTCTAGTCTGCAAAGCTATGGAGAGGATCATAATGGAGTTCATAAACAAAGATATAGGGGACATGCTGACATTGGACCCGTCTCAGTTTGGCTTTGTCTAGGGCAAATCATGTCTTTTGAACTTGGTCAACTTCTTCAAAACAGTCACCAAGGCCATTGATGAAGGAAAGGCAGTCCATACAGCCTACCTTGACCTTGCAAAGGCTTTTGACACAATACCCCACTCAGGTATTGTGGAAAAACTTACCAACTTAAATGTAAACCCATATGTCACAAGATGGGTTGCAAACTGGCTTAAAGACAGGACCCACAAGGTTAGGGTTGCTTGCGCTATGTCAGACTCCAAGCCGGTCACAGGTGGTGTCCCACAGGGCTCGGTCCTTGGTCCCCTATTGTTCGGCATCTACTTCTCAGAGGTACAGGCCAACATGGGAGGACTTTGGCTGACAAGGTTTGCAGATGACTGCAAACTGGGCGCCATAGTGGAAGGTGCATCAGACACGGATATCCTTCAGAAGGGACTCACGGAAACTTATAGCTGGTGCCAGAGCCATGGCCTGAAGTTAAATGCCAGAAAATGTATAGTCATACCCTTCAGGAAAAGCAAGGTAACCCCAAGCTACCATATAGGTGGCAATCCTCTAAGCACAGAAGAGGTTATCAGGGACCTGGGGACCCAGGTTGACAGTGGCCTTTCTTTTGACACTCATGTTGCTAAAGTGGTTAGAAAGACCCTCTACATTGCCCACCTGATCATGAAGGGATTCACATCCAGATCTAGTGAGGTCATTGTTCCCCTGTACTCTTCAGTTATCAGACCAATGATCGAGTACAGTGCCCCATTCGGGATGTATCTCACCCGACATCTGCAGCAATTGGAGAGACCCCAAAAGTCCCTCACCAAAAGGATAAAGGGACTCCAACACCTGTCATATGCTGCCAGGTTGAAGAAACTCCAGCTCTATTCAGTTGCATACCATCTGCTCAGAGGTGACATGTGCCTGACATACAAGGCCATTTCCAACCAGGAATTAATGGACATGCTCCACCTCACAAAATCCAAATCCACCAGAGCCACTAGGGCAAGTGACTTAAACCTTAGCAGGGATATAAATAGGACATGCTGGAGGGATAGATTTATCACTCAGAGACTCCCTATGCTGTGGAATGGAATCCCAGTCCATGTGAGGCAGAGCACCTCACTGGCTCTGTTCAAGAGGAATCTTGACCTGTGGATGGGAGATTGTAGGTTTACCCCGGGAATCGTCTCTGTGTCACTGCTGGACAGAGGCACAAAAAACTAATGGGCACAGTATTTAGCCACAAAACTCTGGGTTAGGCTTATAAATGCCTTAGGGCAGATAGCCTAGTATACACCTATGAACCTATCTGACCATGTTGCATTATGTTCAGATATTAACTACTTACAACAGCCTCGTCCAACATCAGTAGTGTATTCCACAACATAGGTGTACATTGGCAGACACTACCAATGTACCCTAGGCCGTTTCTAATGCTAGTCAGAGAGTGTGTTTGTCCTTCGACACATTGTAAGTGTAGTTTGCCATGACATATGTCATGTTTAGTATACTGTGCCTCTGTCTACCTGTGACATAACAGTGATACCCAGGGTAAACCTACCATCTCCCATCCACTCATTAAGATTCCTATTGAGGAGAATCAACGAGTGACTCTATGGATAACCTGTACTGGTAGTTTACTCATGCGTGGGGGTGACTTCTGTGTTATGGATAATGCAGTACAGCTTGTCCTATGTATGTCAGTGCTGGGGTTCAGGTCCCTCATGTGCATAGCTCACTGCCATTCAGATTGTACAAGGTGCAGCATGTTCATTGATTCCAGCTTAGACATGGCTTTCTACATCAGGCACAGCTTGCGTCTGGGTGGCCAGCATGGCAGTGTGTGGAGTTGCACTCTGTTTAATCAGGCAACACATTACATCTGTTCAAGCTCTTTGATACTCCTGGTGAGGTACTGTTGTGGACTTTACAGTTGATGGAGGTGTCTGCTGAGGTACACCCCACAGGGGCTGTTGTAGTCAATTGTAATGCTGATAAAGGATAACTGCAGAATCACAATGACCTCCCCATATCTAGATGTCATAACCTTCATGATTAGGTTGGTATATGGATTGTTTCTGTTAACACTACAGCCACATGTTTGTCTGATGCAGGATATCTATCACCTTGTGTACCCAGGTCTGTCATTACATGTTAAGTATGTAATGGGTTAACACCTATGCGGTAATTGGTGGTCACGTACTGTATATCCACAGAGGTTGACTATACAGTTTTCTCCATTTAACATGCTGACATGGCTATGGCACCAGTTGTCTGTTTCTATGTGGCCCTTTTGTGGGATGCTTGTGTCAGCTGGAGTGTCAGATATTTTGGGTGGTTTGTAGTCCTCTGCAAACATGTTCAGGCACAGTCCTTACATGTTGGCCTGTACCTATGTGGCATATATACCAGACGGGGAAGGTCCCAGGACCAAGCTTTGTGGGATACCTGTTATATGTGGTTTGTAGTCTGACATGGCTGCAGCATAACTGACCATGTCAGTTCTGTCATTGGTCTGGTTTGCAACCCCTCTAGTGACATGGGGTGTATATATAAGCTGGTGAGCATATCTATATTGAACACGTAGGGTATTGTATGGAAGGCTTTGCAAGGTCCAGCTACACTGTGTGGACCACATTGCCCTCATCAGTGACCTCAATTACTGTTTCAACTGAGTCACACATGTTTAGGGGCAGGGTCTGCACGTAATAAACCCACACTGGGTAGGGTCGGGTGTCAATAGATCCCCAATATCTTCATGTCTGTGGTACATGCTGATCCTTTCCATAGCTGTGCAGATCAAGCTTCTCAGGATTCTGTGGTGGTTGTTTGTAGTATCCATTCAGGCGACACCTTTCTTGAGAACGACCACTGTAGTTGTACACTGCTCTTTGGGTACATATCCTGTGGTAAGGCTGACATAATGTCAGGGAGGCAGCAGTCTGCTGGGAAAGATATTTTGCATTATGGGGGGGGGGGGTTGCACTGCACCTGTCAGGATGTATGTTAGCAATACGTGTGTGTGTTTGGTATGTTGTTTGTAATATTTGTGTGATCCATATGTTGTTTGTAATATTTGTGTGATCCAGAGCATATCTGGGAATTCACAACATGCTTCCTACCATCAGTTGCAGCAGCCTTGGGGTTATCCTTAGTGTCCTGTACAATTTGTATCATAATAGGTTCATACTAGGCTATCCACCCTAGGGCATTTGTAAGCCTAGCCACAGTGTGTGTGGCTTTTGCCACCCCTTGCTATGTGAATATTATGGCCATCTATGATTTACTTAGCTGTGCCTCTGTCTGGACATGACACAGTAAAGACCCCCAGTGTACATCTACAATTATCCATCCATTTTTCAAACATCCTGTTGAAGAGTGTCAGTGAGGGGCTCTGCCTAACATGTAGTGGTATTCTGTTCCAGGGTGTGGAGAGACTCAGGGTTAGGTATCTGTCCCTCCAGCACATCCTATTTGATTATGTGTTGAGGTTGACATCTGACTCACACAGCTCCGATGGCTTTGAGTTTTCTGGGGTGGAGCATGTCCATTACTTCTGTGTTGGACATGGACTTGTACAACAGACATACAATGCCTCTGTGTAGGCAGTATGTGACTGCATTCAGCTGTGGTGTCTACAGCCAGGCAGCATATGACATACATTTGAGACCCTTTCTGACTCTTGCTGAGGTACCTTTGAGGTCTTTCTAACTGCTGCAGGTGCCAGGTAATGTACATCCCAAATGAGGCATTGTACTACAATATGGTCTGATAAGGGAACAGTATAAGGGCACAATGACCTTTGTTGACGTAGAAGTGAATCCTTTCATGACACAGTGTCCAATATAAACAGTCTTCCTAGCCACATTGGCGATGTGACTGTCACATAACAGGTTACTGTCCACTTGTGTCACTAGGTCCCTGATTACTCCTTCCATACATAATGGTTTACCACCTATGTGGTAATTTGTGTGTACCTTGTTTTGTATTTGGTGGTACATTCATACTGTCCACTGTCTTCAGGACAGTGGGGTGGGGTTTCTGTGTGTGAGAGTGTGGTCTGTAGCATGCTACAGACTGTACAGCAGTCTTGCCTACAGTTAGTTGCACATGGGTGGACTGCAATTACGTAAGCATTGTCAGTTAACTGGACATATAGGTGTCTGTGCTGAATATGGATACTCACCCTCATTTTATGTTTTGTTCCAGGTTTTGTGGCCATAACACATGATATGTGGTATTACCTGGTAGTGTTGGTGTGCTGTCATGAGGCTTGCAGCAGGTTTCTATCACTGGACAGACATCAATGTTCTCTGTACCGGGGAGGGCCTCAGGAGCATTCATATTGAGGTTTACACATCTGGCATTGATCAGCATTACCCTTCGGTTTCTTTCCAGTTTAGTTTTCTATGGTGGTGGGTTAGTCTTTTTGGCCTTGCCTACGACAGGATCTCTGTAGGTTGCAAAAGCCTTAGGCAATATCCAGATGCTCATGGGTAACAGGTGCAAGCCATCCCTGGAACAGCAGCATGTCTCACTATGGAGTCACCTATTACAACTCTATCAGGCATGTTGTTTCTCCTTCTGTCCTGTGACTGTTTGGCACACCAGCTTTGTGTACTATGTGTTACATGTGCTATGTCTGGAGGTTGTTTTATTGGGTGTCTGCTTTGGATGCTTGTGTTGGTGTTGTGTGTTTGTAATTAGGGCCTCTGGGAATGTTTTTGTGTTTATGTGTTTGGTTTACAGTCGTTGTAGGTCTATGTGGGACTGGGTTTGTGGTGTATGTTGTTACCTTGTCCTCCTGACTAGTTTTGACAGTACTGATTTGGGGGTGCTCAGGCTCCGGTTTGGCTACCTGGTTGCGCCTATCAAATATATTTTATTTATTGGGGTGAGTTGTTGTTGTGTGTGTACTTGGGACAGGTGTCACATTGCCACTGGATTCACAGATTCTACTTGTTTTGCCTGGCCTTAGTGGATTGTATGTGTGGACACATTTTATTGCCATACTAGTGATCACTGATTACTTCACTTTTTATGTTTGATCTGTCATGTGGTAGCTTCCTCATTCTCTTCAGTGGTTTAGTAATTGCTGTGGTCCAGCATGCCAGATGCCTGGGTGTATGGCATTGTGTCTTGTTGTTATTTGTGATTGCAGACTCCAAGCACTCTTGGCTGTGTTCATGGTATGCCTGTATAACATGTTCTGCAGTGTGTCCCATAGTCTAGACTTGCACAGGGCCTTTCATGAATTCCACATTGGTTTGTAGGGGTGCAAGCTATGCTTTATACATGTGTTTCACTGTGGTATTCTGGCCATGGACTGGGGTTGGGATGTGTAACTACAGTGTGATTACTCTATGGTCTGGTCTTACCAGTGAGGGATACACTTCTCATCTTGACATCCAGTACACATATTTCTGATTATCACATCCAGTATGCTTACCCCTCTTGTGGAAGTGTTACATTTTGCATGTCCATTTTGTTTGATGGATTCTGGGAAATTGTCTACAAATGTGTCGGTGCTAGTATAATACAAAGAGTATAGTGACAAACATCTCAAAAGCTGACTTCACATGTCTTCAGACTGAGATGGTATCCTTTAAGCCCACTGGGCCAGTGGAAACCACAACACACAATGGTGACTCCTTTATAAACGCTTTCTACGGACATCTCCAGGAAAGCATGGACCATGCAATCACAAATAAAACCAAGACCCTCTCCACCATGGGAAAATGGCCTGTCTGGTGGACCCCAGCCATAAACAAACTGTATAATAAATGAAGGATACTAATGCAAGACAGAGCTACATCTCATAAAGGGAAGGCAGCTGTGATCAGCACTAGTAAAAAGCTACATTCTCTCATAAAGACATCCAAGGTCAACTTTGAGACAAAAATCACCAAAGACAATAAAGATAACCAGATTGCCTTCTTCAGTTATGTCAGAAACCTGGGTGGGAACCCTCAGATATGCTCAGAGTTGGTACACAACAACATAAATTTCAGTGACCTGACAGATATTGGCAACATTCTGGCAGACAGGTTCAGTGCAATTTTCCCCCTCCCTCACCCCCAAAAGACGATAGTTATCACAGCTGAATGTAACCTCACTGTCATCTCAGATGTCCATGTGAGAGCCGCACTCAGCAAAGACATGAACACAGCATCAATGGGACCTGATGGTATCCCCAGTTGTGTGCTACATGAACTCCAGAAGGAGCTAAACCCGTATATACAAATGCTATTTAACCTTAGCCTTGCTACAGGATATGTACCTGAACACTGGCGTACAGCAACAGTG
Source organism: Protopterus annectens (assembly GCF_019279795.1). Lineage (NCBI taxonomy): Eukaryota > Metazoa > Chordata > Ceratodontiformes > Protopteridae > Protopterus > Protopterus annectens. The sequence goes on along the minus strand of NW_025049057.1, from coordinate 16,408 downwards.
GTCCCACTCCACAAAGGAGATGCCTCCACAGACCCTGGGAACTACCTCCACACAAGTTTAACCAGCCTTGTCTGCAAAGCTATGGAAAGTGTCATTATGGAGCTGTTAAACAGGGACATTGGTGACCTACAGACCCTTGATCCCACCCAGTTCAGCTTTGTACAGGGCAGATCCTGCCTTTTGCACCTAGTTGACTATTTTGAAACTGTCAGTAGGGCCATTGATGAGGGCTAAGTGGTCCACACAGCCTACCTGCACTTGGCTAAGGCCTTTGACACAATACCCCACTCAGGCATCATAGACGAGCTCAACAGCTGAAATATAACACCATATGTCACAGGATAGGTTGCAAAATGGCTAAGAAACAGAACCCATAAAGTCAAAATTGCAGGTGCCTTGTCATATTCAAAGCCAGTCACAAGTGGTGTCCCACAAGGATCTGTCCTGGGACCCCTCTTATTTGGCATTTACTTTTCAGATGTGGAAGCAAACATAGGAGGGTTGTGGCTGACAAAGTTTGCAGATGACTGCAACGTAGGCACCATAGTGAATACATCAGCCGGCGCACACACATCCTACAGAATGCCCTCACAAAAACAGATAGCTGGTGCCGGAATCATGGCCTGAAACTGAATGCAACTGATGTGTAGTCATCCCCTTTGGGAGGAACAAAGTACCCACAAATCAATACATAGACAGCAACCCACTGAGCACAGCAAACAAATCAGACACCTGGGGACCCATGTAGATAGTGACCTCTCGTTTGACACCCATGTTGCAAAGGTGGTTAGAAAGACTTTCTATCTTGCCCACCTTATCATGAAGGGTTTTCCATCCAGATCAAAGGAGGTCATTGTACCCCTATACTTCTCCCTTATCAGGCCCATGATTGAATACAAAGCCCCATTTGGTATGTACCTCACTCAGCACTTGCAACAGCTGGAGAGACCCCAAACGTACCTTACCAAGAGGATCACAGGTCTACAACACATGTCATATGCTTCCAGACTGAAGGAAATCCAGCTTTATTCAGTAGCATACCGCCTACTTACAGGTGACCTATGCCTGACATACAAGACCATGTCCAATCAGGATTTGGTGGACATGCTCCACTGCAAGCAATCCAAATCCACCTGAACCATGAGAGCTAAAGATTTGAACCTCAGCACATACATGTATAGGACATACTGGAGGGACAGATTCATAACTCAGAGGCTTCTCACACTCTAGCACAGAATCCCAGTTCATGTTAGACAGTGTCCCTCACTGACTCTCTTCAAGAGAAATCTGGACAAGTGGATGTGAGATCGTAGGTTTACCCCAGGGGTCCTCCCTGTGTCACTACTAGACAGAGGCACAGTCAATTAATTCGATTAAGTAAAGGGGTCATAATGTGTCACTAAGTCAGAGGCACAATATTCGGAATCTATTCTGTACACTTATTACCACTATAAGGGGTGGCAATAGCCACATCACTATGACTAGGCTTATAAATGCACTAGGGCAGATAGCCTAGTAGTAAACTATGACACTAGGACACTATGGTGTATGTGTAGGTATTTTCAGTCAAGCAATATAATGTGGTTTGGGGGGCTTGATATCTTCATGTATGCCAACATAGGCCTGGTGCAGTTCCTGCTATTAGGACAGTGGTCTGCAGCAAGCTATATAGTGGTAGGCAGTTTTAGCCATTGGTATTTGACCATGGCTAATCCATGCTGCTTCTTGTTGTGGTACCAACATGGGGGTGTGGTTATCCATGACATTTATTGCTAGTCACCCTCGTTTTGCAGCTTATTCCATGTTTTGCAGTTGTACATCACTGTATGAGGTGTGACCTGGTAGTGTTAGGGTGCTGATGTGGGCTTTGACCCAGTTTTCTATTACAGCACTGATATCTACATTCTCTATACTGTGTGCGTTTACACTGCACGCATCTTGCTGTTTATACTTCTGGCATTGGGTAGCATTACATCTAGGTTCCTATCCCTTGTGGTACCTATGAAGGTGGGTTTGTGTTTTTGTGGTTCATGATTGGTGAGGGTGGATGTTAGTCAGGGTCCTCAGGTGTGCATATTGTACATGGTGTTACATTACTTAACACATGGCATTCATGCCTCAGGTGGTGCTGCAGGGCTGCCTCTGTCGGATGCACATGCTACACTCCCTGTACATGTTTGGAAGCAGGTTGTGTCATGTTAGGCATCCCTGTTACATTATGAGTGAGTCGGAGCGGGTATCAGTCCCAGTGTTCCTACTGAGCCAGTGTATGTGCTATGCGTTGCCTCTTTGCCAAGGCCAGGGCATACTGGGCACACCTCCTTCTGCCTACTGGGGCAAGGTCAGGTTGTTCCTCCTCTGAGTCACCCTCTGCCTGTGGTGGCCTTGGCAATGGTGGGGGTATGTTTGGCCCAGCCCTATGCTGGTCCTGCTGCAGCTGTTTCCACAGGATCATATTATGTAGTATAGCACATATCATGATCATTTGGGTACATGTAGTTGGTGTGTACTGCAAGGCTCCACCAGATGTGTCCAGACACTGGAACCATGACTTGAGCAGCCCAAACACACGCTCTATGACATTACGTGTTTGTGCGTGTGCCTCATTATGGCGTTCCTGTTCAGGTGTGTGTGCATTTCTGATGGGTGTCATCAGCCACGGCTCAAGTGCATAACCTGCATCCCCCACTAGGTGTCCGTGTGGGAAGTCCCCACTGGCAAGTGATTGGTACAGCTGCGTCAGATGCCAGATGTGGGAATCGGGGTAGCTCCCAGGGCAGCCAGCACACACATTCATTATTATGCCCTGGGCATCACACACGACCTGGCAGTTGATGGAGGGGAATCCCTTGCGGTTAATGTAGGCTCTACCCCGCTCACCGGCTGGTGCTTTGATGCGTATGTGCGTGCAGTCTATTGCACCCAGTACCTCAGGGTATCCCGCTATTTGCTGAAAGAGATGCATATTGCTGGCCAATACCTCACGGGCATTGGGGGAATATACATGACCACCGACATGTGCTGACATGGCATCCAGGAACTGGTGCAGTACCCTGGAGGCTGATGCCTGTGATATCCCCATCATATCTGGTCTCTGGAAGGTACCTGTTGCTAGTATTCTTAGGCCAACACATACCTTGGTTTCCACTGGGATGGGTTCCCCTCTGTTGGTTCTGTGTGTGAGATGTGGCCTGCACAGCTCAACAATTTGCTGCAGAAGGTCTCTGTCCACTCTGTAGCACTCTACTATCTCCAGCTCATGTAACCCATGGTAGGTGACCCTGGGCCTGTATACTATTCTCCTTCTCCTCACTCTGGGTTGTCTGTCAGCATCTGCATTATCACCACCCTCAGCAATTTGCCTATGCCTGATTATAACAGCTATGGCAGCCCCTAGCATTTCTGCTCTGAGTTCAGCTTTTTTCAGTTTTCAATTCTGATAGCTTACTCCTTTCTTGCAGTATCTCTTGAGAGAAACACCCTGCACTGCTGTTTGCAGTGTTTTAAGTGCTGGGTTGGGCTTCTAGTCTGCCTGTGTAATTGCCTGCTTCCAATTGTTCGCACCAATTAACTCCAGCAGTATCTTCTAGCAGCTTCCCTGTATTCTGGTTGTTTCCTTTTTCCTCTCTGTTTCCTCAGGTGGAGCAATGTGCACACCAGCTTAAGCATGCTCACAGTTACTTAAACTCGTGCACACATCCTTACACGGTTTAAACTTGGCTGATTTATGCTAAAACGCGCGCACACATCCTTACACGGTTTAAACTTGGCTGATTCATGCTAAAACGCGCACACACAGCCTTACACATGTGCACGCCCACGCAAACCATTGTAAACGGTTTGAAAACACGCTCCCACATGTTGAACCTGCCTTACATGCGCGCACGCGCGCACACGCGCAGATGCACGTATCTCAAGAAAGTTTGAGTGTAGGGATAGTGTGCACCCTCTATTTCTTGACTTTCCTAGTGTTCTGTTGGGACACTCCTCCCTCCCTGATGTCTCTCTGTCATCTGTCACGTTACACTGCCCTCCAATGTGATACATTTATTTCTATCATCCCCCCCCCCGTGATGTCACCTACCTCTTACTCTATTCCTCCCCCTTCTGTAACTCTTACACTACTCGGACAGTGCTCATTACCTATGTGGCAGTGTGATTCAGTATTGTAACCCTCATTTACATAGGATTGCCTAGTAATGCTTAGTTACATCTCTTACACTGAGCTTCCCCCCCTTGGCAACCACTACACAGAGGCCATATTGTTTTTGGTCTGCTAGTCCCTGCATTGTCATTCCATGTAATATATAACACCCACAATTGTGGGCTTATAAGCTTCGGTTTTCACTTTTAGGCAACGCACCCCGTTTGCGCGGGTGTGCGCTGCAGTTAAACATGAAAATCCCACGAAAAAAAAAAGTTATTTTAAATAATTTTGAAACATTTTTTAATGCCAATGGCCACATATTTGGCCATTGGCATGCTAGATGAACCATATGCACCCTTTATTTGGAGTTGACATAGCTCCATTGTCAATTTTGCAGAAATGTACTCAGTTGTCAGCTGAGTACATTTCTGCAGCTAAAACGTCCGTTACATGGACTGCTTTGGGCTTCCTGGATCGCTCAAATACCTCATTTGCAGATCTTTGAGCTGCAAATGAGGTATTGAGCATTTCCACGTCCAGTCCGTGTAAGAGACATTTTAGCTGTCTCTTACACGGAGGTTTGGGCTGTTCCTGGATCGGGAGGCTTACACGGAGGCTTACACTATTCTTAAACTCCATGTAAGCCTTCGTGAATCCTGCCCCTAGTGTTTTTAATACCCCCCTGCATGAGGCTCTACGGAGTTTTGAGAAAATGTGCGAGCTCGACTTTAAGGTTTTAGCTAAGAGCAACCTACATTCACATAAACACAAGTTAAACATTACTAAACTTGAGCGTGATTTTATTTCAACATTGCTGTGCTCTCACATTAGAGTCATGAAGCCTGACAAGGGGGGTGGTCTCGTCTTTATCGACCAATACCTATATGTTGACAAAATATTTAACATGTTAGACAAGGAATTCTATACTTTGGTTACTATCAACAAAGTGAATCAAGCTTACTCTAGGATAAGAGGCATTATTGAAGATCTATTTTTGGAAACGTTCATTGACATTGACCATTACCATTTCTTGACGGTGGTGGCCCCTAAGCTCCCCATCTTGTTTGGTATTCCTAAGATTCACAAATCCACTAGAGACCCACCTTTCCACCTGATTGTTGATGGCTGTGGGTCTATTACCTATGCGCTTGCCAAACTAGTTGACAACATTTTGAAACCACTGCTAGAACTCGAGTCGCAAATTTGTAAAGACTCATGGGGTTTCTTGCATGACATATTGACTATCCCTTTTAGTAGTGTGTGGTGGTTTCTAACTATTGACATTAAAGACCTGTACACCGTTATTCCTCAACAGCTTGGCACACAGTGGGTAAGTGAATTTCTTAGGAACAAAAAGGTCAGTGACGACAATGTTTACTTGGTTGAAACACTACTAGAAATTGTTTTGAGTTCTAACTTTATGCTGTTTGAAGGTAATATTTACCTCCAGTGTTCTGGTGTAGCAATGGGTTCACCATGTGGGGGCAGTTTTGCCAACTGTGTGTTGGCATACTGGGAAAAGACATTCCTTTTTTCTGACATTGTATTCAATGATTGTGTCACCTGGTACACTAGGTACCAGGACGACATGTTCATATTGTGGAAGGCGGATCCCTGTTTGGTCCCTTCCTTTATAGAAAGGATTTCTAACATGACCAGCTTTTTAGAATTTACTTACAATCTACAGGAACATTGTATTAGTTTCCTAGACATTTTGTTGACTAAGGATTATGTAAATCAAAGCTTTAGGAGTGAGATTTACAGGAAACCCACATATTCTAATGCGTTCTTTTACTACACTAGCAGCCATCCCAAACATCAGAAAAGAGCGGTCGTAAAAGGGAAGATGGTTAGGGCCGCTAGGATGGTTTCAGATCACGAAGATTTTTTAGTTGAATGTGAGCATTTAACTGGCATGTTTATTAATAGAGTGTATCCTTCAGCCCTTGTTCTTGACATAAAATCAGAAGTCACCAATAAAAGGAGTTTAGGTTTTATAAACCAATTTTGTCTATGGTTAGACATGCCTCACATGGTGACAACATAGAGAACAGTGTTTCACTTAAGAACCAAACAGCCCCTTTTGCTACTAGATTTTTGTGTACCTTTACTTTAGACCATTTGGCTATTTCCAAAGTGCTAAATAAGAATTGGTACTTGCTTATTGAAGACCCTTATTTACTTAATAAGTTTGGTGACAGCCCTAAAGTTACCTTTAGGAGAGGGCAAAATCTGAAATCATTTTTAGAGGTTAAACCAAAAATTATAAGAGTTCACAAGGTAGGCATGAAAAAGTGTGGGTCATGCAAGCAGTGTAAACATGTGTGCATAGATGCTAAGATTAGGCTGAGAGAGCAGGTCTATAAAATTAATGGCAAATTTAATTGTGAGACCAGGGGCGTTGTTTATGCGGCTAGCTGTCAAAGATGCAACGCATTTTATATCGGTAAAACTGAAAGGAAAATCAAGCAGCGCATCTATGAGCACATATATGCCATAGCTAGAGGCGATCATAACAACGCCCTTGCTAGACATATTGGTTATTGCCCTGATCATTTTTTCAAGTTTACAGTTGTGAATAAAGTTGATTGTGACTTTAGAGGTGGTCCTTGGCAAAATCTTTTGGAAATCTGGGAACTTTTCTGGCAGATTCGCACAGCCACCTATGTGTACCCATGTCTGAATGACCATGTGTCTATCAGTTGTAGCTTAAAGAATTTGTCTTTTAAAAAGATAATATGGGTAGGTTGAACATTAGTTTTCATCGTTTTTATCATTTTTATGGTTTTAAGCTTATAGGTTTAATGAGAAGTTAATTGGATCGACGATTATTTAAGATTATAATAATCTTTTTTGTGTTGGTTTTTAATTATGGTGCAGTAGGATTTTAGTTTGTTATACTTGCACCTTTTAGGATGAAAGTACTTTGTTTGCTGGTGCTAGTAATAGGAACACACCCCCTTATGGGTCTATGAGATTTGTTAGTTTGAACACACTTAATTAGCATAATTGATTGTATAAAAATGTGGTTGTTATTCAAAGATGTAAAACTTTTTTGTCTGAGGAAGGAGCGCCATTGAGTTCTCCAAAAGCATGTGCTTACTTCATTAAATTTACATTTTTTATTGTCAGCCTTGGACTTGTGCTTTCTACAGCTCATTCGTTTGGTTTACCTGGTTTGTCATTTGTTTAGTGCTTTTTGGTTTACCTTATATAGATTATTAAAAATATTTAAACCTATCTCTGTGGCTGATATTTGTGAGACATATTTAAGCTCTTAGAATACTTGCATATGTATTTCGGTACAATTTTCAGGACACTCCTAAATAGCCTTGCAAGTCTTGGTCAGACTACCATTTGGATTAATAGTAACATTACACAGTAGGATTGGATGTCCTTTGTTAATGGCTTTAAGTAGCTGATAAAGAGTTGCCTGGTGGGAGCTGGAACTACCCTATAGTCTGGGAAAAAGGGAGCAGAGCTAGTAAACCTGTGCCGGCCTTCCCCAGGTGTGTGTGTGTGTGTGTGTGTGTGTGTGTGTGTGTGTGTGTGTGTGTGTGTGTGTGTGCGTGCGTGCGTGTGTGTGTGTGTGTGTGTGTGTGTGTGTGTGTGTGTGTGTACTTGTATATAAATCAAATCTCAAATTGTGTGTGTGTCAGCTACTCGGGCAAGGACACACAGAACTGGTTGGACAGAGAGGGTGCTGGAGGTCTTAACTTGGCCACTCAGCTGACATCTCAACCCTAGAGCTGTGCCAGTGGGGAGTCATATTGGGGATCTGGAGAAAGGAAGAGAAACCAGCCCCAGACTGACTGTGGTCTCTGTGTGCTCTTAAGGGAAATTGCACTTCACTGTGTGTACTTGTCATCCTCCCATTGTGTACATTCCTCAGTGTTGCCACTAGTGAGGTCTGAGGCTCCTTGATTACTGGGCTAGGGTTGGGGCATCACATAATTATTGGTGGCAGCGGTGGGATATCCACATCACATATTAATTGGTTGACAGTGGTGGGATAGCCACATCATATATCAATTGGCTTGTAGCGATGTGGATATTGAATTCCTGTAACCTGTGAGCAATGGTCACTGAAGGTGGTTGTACTCTCAGTCAGCCATGCAGTGAACATTTAGAGTTTTATATCACAATTGTTTTTTTTTTTTTTTTTTAGCTTAGTTAGTCAGGAAAAGCAGACAGGCATGTCAGCAGAGGTGTATGGCAAGCTGACAAGGAGCCAGTTGGCTGAGATGTGCCAGGCTAAAGGACAGGTACCTGTCAACCAGACTAAAGCAGAAATGATTGCAGCTTTAATCACAGCTGCCTCACAGAATAGCAACCAGGAGTGCAATCAAACTGGCCATGGGAATGTACAACTCACAGAAAATGGGCATTTCAGCCTTTCCACAGAAGACTTAAAAATCCATCTGGGGTTAAAAGGACTTGAGCTGGATGCCAATCATTTGGAAATAGAGGCAGCAGAGAGACTGAGATGTCTGGAGGCTGAGGAAAATGAGAAACTGTGACATTTAGACCCTGAGGAAAATGATGAACTGCAATGCCTGAAAGCTGATGAGAAGTAGAGGCAGAGGTAACATGAAAAGGAGATGCTGACTCTTTGCCAGGGTCATGGAGGTAATGGAGAAGGGACTAACTGAACCCCAGAAGCAATAAATGTCAGTAAATTCCTTCCACAGTTTACAGAGGGGGATAATTTTGTTAGTTTCATTGATATATTTGATAGGCTATGTAAACAGCATAATGTTAACCAAGGGTTATGGGTATGGTTTCTGACCCCCTTACTCCATGGTAAAGCTGTAATTGTTATTTCTAAATTGCCTGATACTGATTGCTTAAATTATATTATTTAAAACAAATGTCTTTTAGAATGCTTTAAGTTAACACCTGAAGCTTATAGGAAAAAGGTTTTGTGAGCATAGATGCAAGGAAGATGAAAGTGTGCATGAATATATTGCTGAACTAAGCACTTATTTTCATAGATGGGTGAGTGGATGTCAGGTCACCACTTTTGAAGGGCTGGCAGACCTTTTGGTGAGGGAACAAGCCCTTATCACTTTGCCTGAAGACACAAGAATCTGGTTAGCTGATAGACAATGCAATGCAATGCTCCAGATGAGTTGGGGAAGAAGGGAGACCTATACCTAGCAAGCAGGGCATCACTGCACAGGAAAGGGACATCCAGTGCTGCTCGTGGGTCTAATGAAACCCATGGTGAGCAGCCCACACTACCCTAACAGAGTCCGCCAGTAACAGGGAGAGCCACTAGTCCAGGTACATGTCCAGGATGAAGGGCTAAATGTTTTAAATGCAAACAGTGGGGCCATGTAGCATATAAATATCCATGGAGGCAAGGTGGGGAACAAAACATGGGAGACCCAGTAAATGAGAATAACAAAATGCCAGCAGTAAGTTGCCTGAGACAACAAGGGTACCAAACTTCCACAACAAGTTATATCCTGTATTAGTGAATGGGAAAAGGCCACTGCTATGGGAAAAGGCCACTGCTAAGTGAGACAGCCTCTGACCTAACCATTGTGAAGCCTACAATGGTTACAGAGCAGCACTACTTGCTTGGGCAGTCTACTCCAGTCAAAGCTTAGGAGGGACTCCATTTCAAATACCTTTGGCTAAGATTTACCTTGAATGGGAGGGTGAAAAAGGAAGCCAACAAGTAGGTGTGTTTGAGGATATTCCTGCAGATGTCCTGATGGGGAATAATTTTGATAATGTGGTACCCTGTGTGCATGCAGTTACACACAGTCAGGCTTGTAGACAAGCATGTGCATCTAGTAGCATGGGGGAGACCAAGACAGACCAAACACTTGCAGCCAGGACTAGTGATGAGGTTACTTTAGGGAAGGAGAGACCCTGTAGCAGTGAGACTGAAGGTGAGCCACAGCTGTTTGCAGGTACTGATGTTCCCTTGGACAGAGTGACTGCAAGGGCATAAGTGATTAATGGTACCCAGGCTGACAGTGAGGCACTGCTGCCAGAGAATACCAGACTTCCTGTGCAAGGGGAGCTGGGAAGGGTTACTAAGAGAGAGTTGAGACAGGCTCAGCTCTCAGACCCCGCATTATAAGGCCTGAGGGAGGTAGCCAGGGAGGCACTTGATTCTCAGTTGAAGGGGGAATCTGTATACAGGGACAAAGGGTAGTGGTATAAAGAGTGGACCCCTGAGGGAGGGCTAGAGGGTGAGTGAATACAGCAGATGGTAGTGCCCAGAGCCTACCATCTGGCACTTCTAGCCATAGCCCCTGATATTACCTTTGCAGGTCATATCAACATAAAATGTACAAAGAGATGTATTATGCAGAAGTTTTATTGGCCTGAGATTTCTAGAGATGTAACAGGGTACTGCAGGACTTGTGAGTAGTGCCAAAAGGTAGGCAAGGCAGGATACAATGTGAAAGCTCCTTTGATGCCTTTGCCTGTGATTGAGGAACCATTTCAAAGGGTAGTTATGGATATTGTGGGACCTCTGAGTACCCCAAGTAACATGAGGAAGACATATATCCTAGTGGTAGTAGATTATGCTACCAGATAACCTGAAGCAGTGGCCCTATTCTCCATTGGGGCAGAAAAGGTGGCAAATGCTTTGTTAGAGATTTTCAGCAGGGTGGGTTTCCCAAAAGAAATACTGACTGACAGAGGTACCAATTTCACATCAGACCATCTGGCTTGTCTGTGGAAGCACTCTGGGATGAAGCACCTAAAGACCACCCCCTACCATCCCCAGGCTAATGGTCTTGTTGAAAGGTTAACTCTAAATTCAAGCCCATGCTGTGGGCATTTGTAGACAAGATTAAGAGGGACTGGAACAAATATTTGCCCCATATGTTGCTTGCTTACAGAGAGGTTCCCCAGGAATCCACAGTTTTTCACCCTTTGAGTTGCTGTATGGGCATAGGGTGAGGGGACTTCTAGATTTGATTTGAGATGAGTGGGAGGGTGAGTGTAAATCACACAAGGAGTCTGTTGTGGCATGTTCATAGGTTCATAGGTTTATACTAGGCTATCTGCCCTAAGGCATTTATAAGCCTAGCCCAAATTTTTGTGGCTTACGCCACCCCTTATATGAAAAAATACTGTGCCCATTAGTTTGTTGTGCCTCTGTCCAGCAGTGACACAGAGATGATTCCCGGGATAAACCTACGATCTCCCATCCACAGGTCAAGATTTCTCTTGAACAGAGCCAGCGAGGTGCTCTGCCTCACATGGACCGGGATTTTATTCCACAGCATAGGGAGTCTCTGAGTGATAAATCTATCCCTCCAGCACATCCTATTTATATCCGTGCTAAGGTTTAAGTCGCTTGCTCTAGTGGTTTTGGTGGATTTGGATTTTTTGAGGTGGAGCATGTCCATTAATTCCGGGTTGGACATGGCCTTGTATGTCAGGCACATGTCACCTCTGAGCAGATGGTATACAACTGAATAGAGCTGGAGTTTCTTCAATCTGGCAGCATATGACAGATTTTGGAGTCCCTTTATCCTTTTGGTGAGGAACTTTTGGGGTCTCTCCAATTGCTGCAGATGTCGGGTGCGATACATCCCGAATGGGGCATTGTACTCGATCATTGGTCTGATAAGTGAAGAGTACAGGGGAACAATGACCTCACTAGATCTGTCCTAAACCTCAATACAAGGCCCAGGAAACTCATGGGCTTGGCCCAGGAGAACCTGCCAGAAGCCCAAAAGCAGAAAAAGGTCTGGTATGATAGGAATGCTTGGGCTAGAGAGTATGCTGTAGGGCAGCACGTAGTGGTTCTCATTCCTGTCAGACACAACAAGCTGCAGGCAGCCTTGGAGGGACCCTGCAAGGTAATAATGAAGGTCAGTGATGTTAACTACATGGTAGAACTGCTAGGAAGGAGGCAGTGACACAAATTGTACCATGTTAACATGATGAAACCCTTCCATGATAGGGAGGCCCTTGTGCTGAGTACTTGCAGTGGACAGCAGAAGGAGTCTGAGGGGGATCTAGTGAATGATCTCCTCAGTGAGGCTCATACTGACATCTGAGTGGAAGGAGTAGCAATGTCCCAGCAGCTATCCCCTACCCAGCTTTGAAAAATCCGAGCAGTGTTACAGGAGTTTGGGGACATGTTCACTGGGAAACCAGGGTGCACCCACCTGGTGTAGCACCATGTGCATACAGGACCCCAAAGGCCTATTAAGCAGACCCCTTATAGTGTGTCTGAGAGAGTCAAACAGACTCTGAGGGAGAAGATACAAAAAATGTTGAAACTAGGGGTGATCCAGGAGACCAGCAGTCCCTGAGCCTCCCCAGTGATGCTGGTACGAAAGAAGGATGGCAGCACCTGGCTCTGTGTGGATTACAGGAAATTAAATAGTCAGACAGAGTCAGATGCTTACCCCATGCCTACGACAGATGAAGCCCTATAGCAGCTGTGTGGGGCTAAGTATCTTACCACCATTGATCTTACCAAGGGTTACTGGCAGGTGCCCTTGGCTCCCAGTGCTAGAGAGAGTCAGCCTTTGTGACTCCTTTTGGCTTATATGAGTTCATGAAGATGTCCTTTGCGATGAAAAATGCCCTAGCGGCTTTCCAGAGGATGGTAGATCATATCCTAGGAGGATCAGGAGATTTTGCCAGTGCTTACCTAGGTAATATTTCCACCTACATCCATTCCTGGCAAGAGCACCTTCAGCATGTCAGAGAGGTGCTGGTCAGACTATAGAAGGCAGGGTTGACCATTAAGCCCAGTGTCAGGTGGGAATGGCAGAGGTGTCCTACCTGAGACATAGAGTGGGGACTGGTAAGATCAGGCCAGGACCTGGCAAAGTGCAAGCCATTCAGGCATGGCCTGCCCCTGATACCCTGATGCCAAAAAGCAGTTAAGGGCATTCTTACAGAAAGTGTAGTACTACAGAAAGTTTGTCCCCATTTATAATACCATAGCTGCTCCCCTCACAGACCTGAAAAGGAAAAACAAGCCAGAAAAAGTAGTGTGGACCCCAGCATGTGAACAGGTATTCTGGAAGCTTAAAGGAGCTTTGGGAGGACCCCCTGTGTTAGCCAGTCTGGATTACAGCAAATAATTTTGTTGTGCAGGTGGATGCTAAAAGCCATGTGGTGGGGTCTGTACTTAGCCAGGTTTCCTCAGAGGGAGAAGAGAACCCAGTTGTATATCTCAGTCATAGGCGCCAACCCAGGGAGAAATGTTCTGGAGCTGAAGAAAAGGAATGCCTAGCCATAGTGTGGGAACTGCAGAAGCTTCAGTCTTATCTTTATGGAAGGAAAATCACTGTAGTTACAGACCACAATCCCTTAACTCATTCCCTCCAGTACAGCTCTTTTGAGTGTGTACATTTAACTCCCAGTGGGTGTGGCTTGAGCCTTTAAAAAATAAAGCTATGACCTTACAGTAACAACTACTCATTGAAATATGTCAAATATCAATATAACTGTATTTGTTATCATGTATGCTTCAAGATAAAATATTCTGATACCTTGTATGTAGCATGATTTTGGAAGTATTAATGTAAACATGAACAAGCAATATTTGATGCCTACAGGCGCAGTAGGAGGTAACTGCAGATGCACCTGGAGGCATCACTCAGATGTAATGATGGCTACATCGAGCCAGCCAGCAAAATGCCAAGTAACTAAGGTGGAGCCTAGGGTTGCAAGCATATGATATGACAGTGCAGCACTGCAGTGGGGTTATAGGTTCATAGGTTCATAGGTTCATAGGTTGGTACTAGGCTATCAGCCCTAGGGCCTATACAAGCCTAGCCATAACAATTCCCTGGCTATTTCTTCCCACATTATTTACTTTCCTGGACCCCTGTCTAGCAGGGCGACTGACATGATCCCTGGGGTGAATTTCCTTTCTCCCATCCAATCGTCAAGGTTCCTCTTGAAGAGGTCCAAAGAGGCACTCTGCTTGACATGTATGGGCAATCTATTCCAGAGTCTGGGGAGCCTCTGAGTCAGGAACCTATCCCTCCAGCATGTTTTGTTTATTGTGGTGACAAGGTTTAGATCCCTGGAGCATGTAGCTCTGAGGAATTGGGATTTCTTTAAGTGTAGCATGTCCAACAGCTTTGGGTTTGACATGGCCTTGTATGTTAAGCAGAGATCGCCTCTGAGTAGACGATATGCGACAGAGTATAGCTGGAGTTTTTTAAGGCGGTCAGCATAGGGCATCTGCTTTAGGCCTGTGATTCTTTTAGTGAGGTATTTCTGAGGCCTTTCTAGTTGTTGCAGATGTCTTGAGAGGTACATACCAAATGGGGCGTTGTATTCTATAAGCAATGCCAATGCAGATGGGCTGTCAAGACAAAGAGTGGGGTAAGGTGTTCCAAGACAGGCTCAACCCTCTCAAGCAATGTTTCTCTCTTGAAAAACTAGCTTGAGTTTTTTTTTTTTTGGGGGGGGGGTGTCATGCTGCCAGCCCAGCTATCTGGAATTTTGTAAATAATCATATGTCATTTGTGAACACCAACATGATTCACATGCTTGTCTTACAAATGTAAGAGAACTATATGTTATGTGTATATTAGGAAACTGCAATCACAACTCCTCCACTTAAAAGTACAAATGAACAAAAACAATTGCCGCCGGCTTCACAATGCAGGGTATATCCTGTATGAAACTGCAGTTGCCAGAAATAACAAAGTAGCTGAATGATGCACAAGATGCAAGTTCAGTTGTAAATCAGTACACCAAAATTTATTACATATAGGACAAGAACAGCAACAGGTTGCTGTTCTTGTCCTATATGTAATAAATTTTGGTGTACTGATTTACGACTGAGCTTGCATCTTGTGCATCATTCAGCTACTTTGTTATTTCTGGCAACTGCAGTTTCATACAGGATATACCCTGCATTGTGAAGCCGGCGGCAATTGTTTTTGTTTATGTGTATATTAAACTACTGGTACAGAAGTGTGTGTTGAACAGGGTTTGTACAGTATTGAGCTTCAAGGATGTGTCAACAGTGTATCCTACAGGAAAAGACAGAAATGCATATAAACTATATACCTGTGCAAATGTATATTATTTGCTAAAAGTAGAAAGAAGCACATAAAGGGTTAACTTGGCAAACTTCAAGAAAATAAGTTGAAATTAAATTGTTTTATGATTGTGCTATTGTAAAAATTAGTTGCAATGCAGTAAGGAGACATGATGTCTAGAAGTAGGGTGCCTTCTACATTGTTTTGTAAGTGTTTTATTGTGTTATGTCCTCCAGTAGGTGCAAACATCTATGTATGCTATGTAGGCTATGTATACTCACAGAGACCTGTAAATTGTGTTAGTTTTGACAAAAGGGGTTTATCTTGGAAACTGAAGTCAGGTGACAAAAAGTGATGTCATCCAAGCTAACCTAGCAGAAATATTTGATATTGATTTAAGAACTCTCTTAAAGAGAGACTGTACATTTTGTATTTTGTCTTGGGCCTAACAAGAACATCCACTCATCATCACCATCTGCACTTCCCTTGCTGTAAGTAAGTTTTTTTAGGGCATAGTACCTTGTTTAGATATAGATAGGAATGTAGTAAAGATTAGTTTAGATGTTTTCTGTATTTATTTGAGACTGTCCTGCAATGTTGTTTTAAAACATTTCCTGTGATTTTGAACTCTGAAGTTACTGTGTTGATTTACTGAGTATTGTCTTGTTCTTTTATCACTTATTATTAAATATATTTAAACCTATCTATGTGGCTGATATTTGTGAGACATATTTAAGCTCTTAGAGTGCTTGCATATGTATTTGGGCCACTCCTAAATAGCCCTGCAAGTCTTGGTCAGACTACCATTTGGATTAATGGTAGAATTACACAGTATGATTAGACACCCTTTGTTAAGGGCCTTAAATAGTTGATAAAGAGTTGACTGGTGGCATCTGGAACTACCTTGTGGTGTGGGCAAAAGGGGCCTTAACTAGTAAACTTGTGCAAGACTTCCCCAGGTGTGTGTGTGTGCTTGTATATAAATCAAATCTCAAAGTGTGTGTGTGTCAACTACTTGGGCAGGGATACGAAGCACTGGTTGGACAGAGAGGGTGCTGGAGATCTTAGCTTGATCTCAACCTATAACTGTGCCAGTGGGGAGTCTTAATGGGGATCTGGAGAAACAGAGAGAAGCCAGCCCCAGACTGACTGTGGTCTCTGTGTGTGCTCTTAAGGGAAATTGCATTTTACTGTGTGTGTACTTGTCATCCTCCCATTGTGTACATCCCCCACTGTTGCCAGTGGTGAAGACTGAGGGTCA
>NW_025049056.1:0-52602 GCF_019279795.1 Protopterus annectens | reverse complement strand
AAAAAAATTTTTTTTTTTTTCTTCTTGAAAAAGGGGTCTAAAAGGGGGTCCCAAAAAGCTTTTTCCTACAAATATGGCAGGAGAAAAGAAAACATACAGTAGGGGGGGTGTATGTGTGTGTGATTTCTTTTGAGAGGAGTTCCCTTTTTAGAGACTAGGAAAACACACGAATAGAGGTAGATTCTTCTTTGGCAAGTCTGATGATGTCAGTATCCTACAAATATGGCAGGAGAAAAGAAAACACCCAGTAAGGTGGGGGTGTATGTTTGTGTGTGATTTCTTTTGAGAGGAGTTCCCTTTTTGGAGTCTAGGAAAACACATGAAAAGAGGTAGATTCTTCTTTGGCAAGTCTGATGATGTCAGCATCCTACAAATATGGCAGAAGAAAAGAAAACACCCAGTAAAGCATATAGCGCGTCATGTTAATGTGTGTGTCCCTAAAGTAATATAGCTAAGTAGGGGGTGTGTGGGGTGATTTCTTGTGATAGGAGTTTCCTTTTTGGAGACTAGGAAAACACATGAATAGAGGTAGATTCTTCTTTGGCAAGTCTGATGATGGCAGCATCCTACAAATATGGCAGGAGAAAAGAAAACATCCAGTAAGGGGGGTGTATGTGTATGTGTGTGGGGGTGTGATTTCTTTTGAGAGGATTTCCCTTTTTGGAGACTAGGAAAACATATAAATAGAGGTAGATTCTTCTTTGGCAAGTCTGATTATGTCCGCATCCTACAAATATGGCAGGAGAAAAAAAACACCCAGTAAGGGGGGGGTGTATGTGTGTGTGTGTGTGGGGGGGGATGTGATTTCTTTTGAGAGGAGTTCCCTTTTTGGAGACTAGGAAAACACATGAATAGAGATAGATTCTTCTTTGGCAAGTCTGATGATGTCAGCATCCTACAAATATGGCAGGAGAAAAGAAAACACACAGTAATGGGGGGTGTATGTGTGTGTGATTTCTTTTGAGAGGCATTCCCTTTTTGGAGACTAGGAAAACACATGAATAGAAGTAGATTCTTCTTTGGCAAGTCTGATGATGTCAGCATCCTACAAATATGGCAGGAGAAAAGAAAACACCCAGTAAGGGGGGGGGGGTGTATGTGTGTGTGTGATTTCTTTTGAGAGGAGTTCCCTTTTTGGAGACTAGGAAAACACATGAATAGAGGTAGATTCTTCTTTGGCAAGTCTGATGATGTCAGCATCCTACAAATATGTCAGGAGAAAAGAACACGCACAGTAAAGCATAGGGTGTATGTGTGTGTGTGATTTCTTGTGAGAGGAGTGCCCTTTTTGGAGAGTAGGAAAACACATGAATAGAGGTAGATTCTTCTTTGGCAAGTCTGATGATGTCAGCATCCTACAAATATGGCAGAAGAAAAGAAAACACCCTGTAAAGCATATAGCGCGTCATGTTAATGCATATCTCTGCAGTGTCATAATATAGCTAAGTAGGGGTTTAAATCCTGCAGTTACTCAGTGTGTGTGATTTCTTGTGAGAGGAGTGCCCTTTTTGGAGAGTAGGAAAACACATGAATAGAGGTAGATTCTTCTTTGGCAAGTCTGATGATGTCAGCATCCTACAAATATGGCAGGAGAAAACAAAACACGCAATAAAGCATATAGTGCATTGTGTTAATGATTATCTCTGTAATATCAAGATGTAGGGGTTTGAATCCTGCAATCATTGAGTGTGTGTATGGTTTCCTTTGAGAGGAGTGCCCTTTTTGGAGTCTGCGAAAACACATTCAAAGAGGTAATCTCCTTTTTGGCATGTCTGATGATGTCAGTATCCCAGAAATACAGCAGTGGAAATGAAAACTTCCAGTACAGCATTTAGCGCGTCGTGTTAATGTGGATCTCTCTAGTATCATAACATAGTTAAGTACTGAATCCTGCAATTGCTGAGTGTGTGTGTGTGTGTGAGAGACACTGTTGGTTAATGTGTTGTGGGTTTTGCTTTTACAACTGTATGACATATCAGTAAAACAACAGTATGTGCATTGCACACTTCCGGTATCTGTGTGGCACATACATATATGTGCATGTGACCTCAATTGTTATCTATGTGGCAAATACATATATGTACATGTGATCTCAATGAGTTCATAGGTGTGAAGCCTGCTTTCTACATGAATACATCTGTTACCATTGACAGTCTGAACTGCTGCTTCTCAGACCTTAGGTCACATATGTATGTGTCAAGGCCAGCCACTGTAGTGCTCCGTGGCCTAGGTCATCTGTGTCACACACACATGACAGTTTCTATAGAATAGTGTGAGCGATGGTTCATGCCTGGGGTATATGTCAGACATGTTCAAACACAGCACAGTCTGTCAATAATGGCCATTCATTACAGGTGTACAACACCTCTGTGGATATGCATACAGACCCCATTCATGCGTATGTGATTCACTGAGGGACATCAGCATACCTTTGGAAATGTGAATACCAAAGGACAGATGACATAACATGTGGCTGTATGTACACATTGGTACCCCTGCTACATGTTGTGGGCTACTAACAATGTGGTAATGTCAGGATACTATGTATTGTAAATGTGGATGACTATGCTATAGTTGGTTTATAGCTTTACAGCATGTGTTGGTCAACAGGTATCTGTCTGTATGATACCCTTGTGGAGGATAAGTATCTCATCTGGAGAATGCATTGTAGGCCACTGTATGCATTACCAGATCTGGACGGAGATATCCCTAGTGTGTTTGCTTGTACCTGGGATGTCTACATGCCAAACAGGAGTGGTCCCAGGAATGTGTGGTGGCCAGTACCACTGGTTACTGGTATAGTATAGTACTGGAAGGACTCAAATGTTACAGTGTATCCTACATCTGTATGTCAGTTGTAAAGACATCAGCTAATGACTGGGTAAAGTCAGGCTGGTGAGGTTATGTATACTACCAGTATGCAAAACAGTGACTGATATAAACAGTGCCACCCACAGCATAGTGTCAAACCATGTCATACACACATGTGTACCCAAGTCATAACATATGTGTAGTAAAATGCATACTGGCCACCAATAGGAAATATGAAGTGTTAACACTGTGTAATATAGGGTATGTCACCCTTCCATTGTGTCCACTATGCACATATATGCAGATGGTGGACCTCCACCATGTTCACAAATGTACACCTGAAAATCTGTACTGCACACATCACACACGTACCATCCATTCACCAACACATGCTGCCAGTACCGCACACATCAGCCAAGTGGCACATGGGCGGACAATACAGTATTGGAATTAACACTGGTGTAAACAATACTACACTGATAATCATAGGTTTAATGCATCATGCCTGCTCAGATATACCTACAAGGATATCAGTACACCTTGCTGTTGACAACATGCTAACATTGCTACACTGCTATTAGGTCACCCTGTGCATCAGCACCATGTAAGTCTGTTCCTGCATCATTGTCACAGATGACAGGAGGTGGCACAGTTTCATCATATGCACAGGGTGTGTTATTGGTTTGCCAGAGCCTGACAATGACCCATCCAATTGACATGTATGTGTGTGTGTGTGTGTGTGAGGGACAACAGTACAGTATGGGTCAATGTTGGTGTAATGTGTGTGTGTATGTGTTAGCCCTAGGTGTTTGGTTTATGTGTGTGTGTCTGGATGCACACAGTTCCACCTTGTGGCTGCCACACATGGGTGGTTGTGGGACAGCCACGGACTGTACCTGCCAGGCTGTACAGATCACTGTCTCCGGCCATGGACACTGTACCTGTGCCTGCCAGGGGTGCCACGGACAGTATCGGGTACCAAGCCAGACTGGATACTATCATCAGAGGCAGAGGGATGTCAACTGGACCCATGTCCCTGCTGGGACTGGCCAGAGCCACGTGCACGTGATCATCTAAGATGGTCTATTGACAGCCCAGCACCAACATTGCTGGGGCTGGTACTGCCACTATGTGAGCGGCTGGGACTTGTGTGTCATCCGCGACAAGTGCCAGCTGATGATGTTGCTGGCATACGTCCACGTCGATGTCTCAGCCATCCTGCACTGTCCTGGCACATGGACATTACATTGCAGAGGACATCTAGTGTCTCCCCCCAATGTCTATCAATGACCTTGGTGTAATTACAAATGGCACCGGCAAGGTCACGGATACTGTCATTGATAGCGGTGTTATGAGCCCTCTGTGCCCTCAGTCCCTGCCTGGTGTACCTTTCCATATGTGCCTGGGCTGGCATTACAGACCGGAACATGGCTGAGGTTGTGAGACCTGTGGGGGCACGTCTGCCAGAGGCATTATGACCAGCAGCACCCCTGGACATATGCCTATGTGGTACCATTCCAGGTATCTGGGTATGGCTGCTGTATGGGGTTGCATGTGCCATAGATACCACACTATCCTGGTCGGTGCCTGCTGTATGCTGTTCCTCCGCTAAGGCCATTGGTGTTGAGGGATGTATCGGCAGTCTGAATGTGCGCATAGATGGGGTGGACAGCTGTGTACTGTTGATTGGTGGACCAACGACAGACCCTGACAAACCTGCCTGTGCCACTACACATGTGTCATCATGCCCACTATTTGTGGCAGTGATCTCAGGTTCCCTGCTGCACTCATCCCATACCTCAGCACCTGTCTGAGGAAGACAGGAAACACACTTCACAATCTGTACAGGATGTTAGCGCACATGCACACATGAACACATGCACACATGCACACATGAACACATGCATACATGCACACATGAACACATGCACACATGAACACATGCACACATACACACATGCACACATGCGCACATGCACACATGTACACATGCACAGATGCACACATGCACACATGAGCACATGCACACATGCACACATACACTACTCAGTCAAGTTGACACACACACACACACACACACACACACACACACACACACACACACACACACACACACACACACACCAACAGCAATGCCGAACATATCCATTAGTGGTTGATGGTGCAGTGCAGTATCACAAGCCAAAGAGTCCTATCACACATATCAGCATACAGGATGTGTGTTGCTCAACAGCATGCAGTGTGAGTGTGGAGAGTCCTTGTTGATAACACTATACATGTCTTTGATGCATGTGTGCTGTTCAATGATAACACAACGTGTACATGGACACAACATTGCTGTGCAAGTCTGGAACACTTTCCAATGTCCTATGCACCATCACTCATAGGTATACATACCATGGCCGGATGCACACAACTGTCAGGTGCATAGCATTGAATGAATGTGTAGTGCTGTAGTTACTGTAACTGGATGTAGTGTAGTACCATGAGCAATCATCAGACAGCATCATGTGGTCACTCAAGGCCACTAATGTATGTCACACTGGCAACTATCTTGCTATACCTGACCTGCATCACTTTGGCTACATTAACCATTTCACAGCCAGTTGTTACATGAGTATGTAAGGCGTTCAATAGGGAACATTGCCTCACATGAATGTGTTGTGTGTTGAAGCGTGTCACACTGCTCCATGATAGTCCTCTACCCCCAGGTATAGTATGCATGCTGTGTTGTTGACATTTGGGATACTGGAGTATGACCTTACAGCAGGTGTATGCATACACCATGTGTATCAAATTAACACTAACTGCATATGACAAAGTGGTATATGTGGTGTGCATGTGTATTGACTCTGCCTATACAATGTCCACTACAGTGTACCACAATTGGTTGGGATGCTCTGTGTACTGCATGTGTTTGAGGCAAATACTCATGTTACTTAGATGTGCATAGTCTCACAGAGAACATACAGAGCATGCATTATGTGTAGGTGTTTTACATGTGTATATGGCCTACAGGTCTCCTATGACATGCACATGTTATGTGCTATATTAAATGTAGAACACTCACCAGCATGGGTGTGCTGTCTTGCTATCACACCAGAAGGACCTACAAGGATATGAGACAGTTTGTCAGTGTCAACAACTATGGCATTGCTGCTGTGTGTTTGCAATTCCACAGTAGTACAAGAGGTGACAGTCACAGGCATACAAATTATGTTCCAAATTATCAGTATTGCATGACACCAGGCTCCACATCTTCTGAATACACAGTACACATCTGGTAAATGCATGTTCTAACAATTGATCTAAAAGTAGTCTACAGATATGCCATGTTACCTGCATGCTCTGTATCTACATGCTGGGTGACTCCAGCCCCCATGATGATGCATGTCTATTGTACTGCTTGGGCAGGAGCCACCACGCTAAGGAGCAGCTCTTCCACTCTGGTGAGGGGGGATGTGTTGATGCACCAACACCTGTGGCAAGCTGTTTTCTGTGGACATCGGAGGCATGTTGCCGGACATGTCTGATTAAATCACTGCAGTGATGGCGTACCTGCTCATAAGCCGGTTATGCATGCTTACATCATTCACCCGATGGACAACATCCTGCCACAGTGCAGTGTGTCCATGCTGGTCCTGGCTACATCTGGAGAACAGCAGGTTGTAATGCTGTACCAGGGCATCAAAGATGACCTCCTCCTCCTCAGGGGAATAGGCAGGCTTCCTGTTGTGAGACATATTCCTGTAAGACAATAAAACAGTCGTTGTGAGCAGGTCATGTGGCACACTTAACATGCTAAAGTACAGACATCAATGAAATGCCATATATAGCAACCTATTGGCTGTCAGTAGATACACACCTTTAATACCACATAGGACTGCTCAGCCCACAACTGCCTGACAGTGCCTGGCACATACTATATTCCAAAACATGTTCTGCACAGCAACAAAGTGGAACCAGTATGTAAGACTATACAACAGTACATGTCACACTCTATGTGACACAATGCACCACCTAGCCTCAGGGGGTGTGTATGAAGCTAATGCATGAGGACATTTTTCATCCATTGAAATGAATGTTAAGTACAGTTTAAGTACTATCCGTACACCAAGCTACTTGTCAATAGCAAACCCGTCAGTAACAAATGTGCACATTCATCACTATAGGTGGCATACTGCTGTAATACACTACACATGTTGCTAGATATGCACATATATCCTGTGACACACATACCACCAAGGCCATGTTACAGGCATACCCACACACACATCAGACATACCTACAGGACACATAGGTATGGCAACCCAGATCAGTTTTACCTGTGTAACATACAGTACTGTGTGTCAGCACCTACAAAACCTCATGCCTGAGGTTTGTAATGTGTGAGGACTACAGGTAACAAACAAAACAGTGTGTCCAAGCAATGTGGATATAAACCATACTGTGCTGTTTAGGCCTACAGCTTCAGGTAGTACTACTGTTCATACAGGGTTTGTATTCACTAGTGTTACCAATCAATAAGCATACATGTACTGCTTAAGCCTACAATGGCACACTCCGGTCAACACCATGGGACTATGTCACACCATATGCCTTACTGCTTTTCCTGCCTAGCAATAGCATATGTATCCTTTGCTGGGATTTGAGCTACAACACTACATACCATGATATACATGGTTTCCCACTAGGCTATCACACATATACACAACTTTGATACATTTGCCTACACATTCACCATCACACCCATTCAACCTCACATTGCAAGTAATGCAACAAGTACATGCGTGTGTGTATCGGGTCCTAGGTAGCTAATAGGCTATTATCCGTAGGACCTATGGAAGCCTAGCCATATAGTACCCTGCCCTTCCACACCCATGTAATGAAGGTTCATGTGCCCCTGTCATGCAGAGCCACAGTGGTGACTCCTGGGTTGTGTTTCCTATCTCACACCCACTCATCATGATTATTCATGACAACTGCTAATGAGGACCTTCATTTGCTATTGATAGGTGGTTAGTTCCAGAGTATGGTATGTGTCTGAGATGATAATGTACCACTCCAGCATGTTCTGCTTTTTCACGTTACAGGGTTTAGATCAGTACAGTGTGTAGCTTGTATGGAGTTTAATCTGTATATATGGAGCATGTCCAACACCTGTGGGTTTGGCATAGCTTTGTATGTTAGGCAGAGGTTGCCTCTGGGTAGGCGGTATGTGACACAGTGTAGCTGTGGTTTTGTAAGACAGTCTGCATAGGGCATCTGTTTGAGTCTGGTAATACTCTTTGTGAGGTATGTGTCTGGCATCTACTGTCACTGTGGATGTCTTCTGAAGTACATGCCGACAGGGCCAATGTACTCTATGATGGGTGTTATGACTGATGAGTACAGTGGAACACTGACCTCTTAATTCATGGATGAATCACCTTTTCTGATGACATGTGGACCGTACTCAGTTTACATGACTAGTGTGGCACTGTGATTATCAATAGGGACACTACAGTCCGCCTTTGTCCTGTAGTCTCTCATCACACTTTCGGTGTTGAGTAGACTACTACCTATGTGGTAGTTCATGGGTACAGCGTTTTTAACAAGAGGGATGGAAATACGTTTACAACATTGGGCTTGGGCTTACATATGAACATCCATTGGTGTACATATAGATATACATATAGGCACATATACAGTCCACCTTCCATGGTGGGAATACCAATTATGCAAATGTTGAGAGGGATGCAGTTATGTAATGATATTGCACAGTCTTGTGCAGAATGCATGGAAGGTAGTCTCAACCCATGTACCTTTAGCAGGACCCCCTATCTGGAAGACTAAAACCTGAGGAGTCATACCAATGGCGTTTAAACGCCACATGTCATATGCCAGCACTGTATGCTGTCTTGTTTGCCACACACTACCACCTACATATGAAACTGCACATAACAACCTGCAACAACATATAATTGTCCACCTTTCACAAACAGTTGCAATATGTCCCTTGCTCTATGCACATGTTCAGATGCTAATTTATCAGACACATACATATCTCTCCATATGTGTGTGCCATACACACACAGGGTCCACAGTGTTGTAAGTCCATACACCTCACGGATGACCTGTTGGGCCTTGCTACAACATGGACAGTTGTCACATGTGTGCATACAGTAATAGTACAGGGAGTATATATAGCTGCAAATGCTACATTACTATACTAGCCTGGTACAGCAGTTGCCAATGCTAAGCTACACATTATGTGACTATCATGCATGTCTTACTCTATGACATCCAAGTTTATATAGGTGTTTACACTACTCCCCCGGACTGCCATTATATGCATTACTGTACAGAACATAGATAACATGTTCAGATGTTCGTCATATAATGCTGAGATATATATGTCACAGTTATGTCCCACTGCACACAGCTACACACTAATTTGTCCATGATAGTAGTTATGCATGGCATCACTGCATACATGCCTACTGCTGCCACTTATGCATGTTTTTGAGTATGTAAAGTATTATTCATAAACATCTACTACTTGCCGGTAACTACAAATCTGTTACATACCTGTTACTCGCTGTCAGGTCCGTCTGTGTATGCTTTTCAAAGTTTTGTTTTATTTATTAAGTAAAGTTTTTTACTTATTTGTTATTATTGGTTATTAATTAAGTTTTTTTTTCTTAATTAATATTTTTCGGTTTTACAGGAGTAAATATAATATTTACTTAAGTAAGGTTTCTTTATTAAGTAATAAAGTTTGTCAGTAGTTGCTGGCACGTGCAATGTAATGACTGCATGTGGGGATAGCAAGTACAATCTGATTTTATAGGTATCTGGCCATGTGCATGTGATGCCCTCTGCACCAATTGGTGCCCAGCATTTGGCAAATGCATACAGCCTGCTGTGTGGTAATTGCAGTACTCACTGTCATAGCAACCCAATGCTATAAATTGCTAAGGTATGTAGGTGTAGCCCTTTCAGATTTCCAGAGTGGGGCCCATGCTTGTTTGCTGTGGACACTGCTGTGTAATTCAGAACGTTGGTATACTTCTTATATCTGAAGCTAGAGGTGTAGACAGTGATGTACATGTTGTACTCAGACCTGACTGTTGCCAATTGCAGTACAGAGCTATCAGTGCAGAGTTTAACTCAACCCTACAAATGCTTACACAACATTTATGTGACTATGTAGTTTCTTTTCTACTCATATAATTAACTGCCATACAAACATAGTTATTGAGAAGTATTCTTTTGGCACATGAACTGTTTGTGAACTGTTATACTGTGAATATTGTGTGTGTGTGGGGGGGGGGGGGGTTGCTGACATACAGAGAGCGTTATGTATTATTGTGTGAATGTTATCTTACTGGACTTAAAGGATTGGTGTGCACCTGTTGGTTTATCAAGGCAGGTGGTCCATCTGCATAGTTCCCAACAGTGAACCTATCCAGATTGTAGTCACATGTTACACTGTTATTCTTTGTCTGTGCAACCCACAGATGTTTTCATCACTAGTACAATGGCATTGTTACAGTCAGTTGCTACCAGTACATGGCTACATCCTTTGATATTTATGTGTTGTACTCCTACATAAGGGTATGCTTGGGGAAGTCCAAGTGCAGTGTGTGTAACAGCATGATAGCTGCTATGCCTGTGTGTTTGTGCCTCTGCCAGGCCTATGAAACACTCAGATACATCTTTGCATGGAGTCAGGGTTAGGTAGTTAAATGTGAAGTACACCTTACACATAATAGAGACAGTAAAGGTCTAGACATGTGTGAAGCAGTGCATATGGATACATACTCCTTTTTATGAAGTACAAGCTGTGTCTACTGTTATTATTGTCAGTATTCGTTGTGTGATACCCCACTTTTCTGACTGACATCAGTACTTTTCAGAGGAATTCAGAGGGACACATCTTAAATATGTTTCACAATCAGGGACATCCCTGTTAAGTAGTTACAGTTGGGTAGTATGGCCTCTGCCCTAATCAGATTGCCACTGTTTGCCCTGCTATGATACTGTGTGGGGGTTGTAAAGTGCCTCTGTAACTTTATTTGCTGCTAGAATGGCTGCTTCTGATATCACACTCGTGTAATGCATTTCACAACAATTTCTGGTAAAGATCCACAAAACAAGCCTTGTGTTATGGCCTTCCTATTTTTCCTTTACATTCAGTCATTGAAATGCATTATATATTTATTTGAGCACCAGGTTATTGTATATCTGTTGTAGCTTAGTGGTAATTCATGCAGTCTATTGTATCAGTGGTATGGGGTTCAAGACTGGCAGAGGTATTTTATTTTGCTGCTGAGCAGAACAAAGGCCCTGACATAGAGTGACTAAGGCACTTTTAAGCAGTTGTAAGTGGGTTTGCATGGGTTTGCATGACGCTTAGCGATGCTTAGCTAAGCGCACATATGCGCACACTCACTTAAACTCGCTTACTACTGCTTAAAAGTGCTTACTCCCACAAACCCCCACACTACTTTCTTTGAAAGAAAAGAAAATGGGGAGATAGGAAAGTGGTGAAAAAGGGGGGCACAAAGAGGGAAAGACAGTAGGAAAACAAGCTCGGGATGTGCAGGACGGGTGTAGAGAAGGTCCATAGCTGCCCATTTCTTTACTAGCAACAGCTGTGCATATGCAATAAATATGGAGTGAAATTTGAAACCTTCCACCCCTGGGTGAGGGGTGAGGACAACAAAGTATGTTGTACTGCCAATTATAATTATCAGTTTACATGTCCAGCGGACATGTGCGTGAAATGGGCAGCTATGTATGAAGTGTAATTTTTTTGTGGGTACAGATTGCCCTTTTTTATTTTTTTTTCAGGTGAGAGTGGAAAGTGAGATAGAGGAAGTAGGTATGTTTGGGGAGGTAGGTTGGGGAGGTAAACAGACAAGACAGACAAGATGCATACAGGGGTGGTGTATGGCACATGGGGTGGGTGAACACAATTGACAGGGATGGATGTTTGGAAATCGCAAGCCCATGAGCCCACAGATGGTAACAGTGGAACTGAGATCCCCCCCCATGGGCAGTCACCACTGCACCTTCACAGCCCAGAGGGTGGCTGTGCTGGTGGCTGCGTAGAATGGGCAGGCTCACCCATGAGATGCGCCACTCTCACCTCGAGTTGGTGTAGGGGATCATTGACTGAACGCTGGATCTCCCTACACACCACAGCCTGGACCTTTCGAAGGGTGACAGGCAGCCCTTCTCCACCCATGCTTGCACAGGGGGGACGAGCCCAATCCCCTGCAGCACTTCCACCCAAAGGTGGCACAGGACCAATGGAGGTGGGGAGCCTGGGCTGGGCACAGGACCTGCTGGTGCCAGGTGCACTCACCAGCTGAGGAGGTACAGGTGGGGCCACTGGGACCGGCCTTCCCATACATTCTGTGATTAGATGTGTTTAATTACAGCATAAACAACAGCATTCCAAATTAGTTGTAACAGCATGCAGTAATATTCCCATTAACCCAACACACCAAGGTTCCAACAGTTGAATAGCAAGCATAATACATGCATAAATTGAATGACAGTGGACATTCCAACAGCATGCAGGGATGATTGGTGGCAACAGGCCACCATGATTGTGGTGTTTGAACAGGGCACATGCATCAAAGTGAATGCAGATATTTATAGAAAAATAGGACATATGTCCCAAAAAATGTTTTGAGATTACACATACCCATTGAGTTGTGGAATTGCATTGTTTATGCACATACAGTAGGGTGTAGAAAGAAACCTCAATTAACATCTTATAAGTACTTTTAGTCTACACTACATTCCTATTGACTGCAGGTGTATATCCCCTACATGTATTATTACACTTGGCAACATGCATTAGGTTGTGTAATGGGTTTGGCTAGTTCATTATATTCCTGACCTGTATCTGACATACTAACTGTCCAGGATGCAGATGTTACTGCTACATATTTATTGTTGTATTTATATTTCTTTATCTGCATATCTGGATGTGTTCACATGACATTTTCAGATCAATTTGTACAGAACCCTGCATTTCTTGTAGCACACTCACATTTCTGAGGAACAAATTAACAATCTACTTGTGTGCCAGATTTACTTATGAATGCCAGCCAGTAACTGACTGTTGAGGACTGTATATATGCTTCACAGCTGCTAGCACTTCCATCACCCACTTTAGATGGGATTGCCAACTGTGTGCTGCCAGCACTTATTAAAACGGTACTATTTGTATAATGCAAGGGTACAACAACATTTCACAGTAAGTGACACAGACACACTCCAGGTTTTATACCTTTATTAATTACATTACACACTTTTCCACAGGCTCGCTCCTTTATTTGATATTACAGTGCATATGGAAGACATATTCAAGACATATTATACCTTTATTAATAGGTTAGAACACTCTTTTTCAGGCTCGCTCACTTATTTTATATGACAGTACCTGCAGAGATAATATTCCGGACATATTTCACCTTTCTTAATGGGTTACTACGCTCTTTTTATGGCTCTCTGACATATTTCATATAACAGTACATGCAGAGGACTTATTCAGGGCATTTTATGGCTGCATTATTGGACTACAACACTTTCTTTCAGGCTCTCTCCCCTATTTTATATAACAATACATGCAGAATAATCACTAACCTGCCTGGTGGCACAACCTTAGCAGCCTATCTGCATAGGCTTGCTGATTCGCAGCACAGTCACCTGCAGCTGTAAAGTAAATGAAGAGATATTGAGACATACCTATCCATTATACAGAATCAATTATAATTTCTTACATACTGAATTCCATGGCTACCTACTCAGTTGTGGGGCATCTTGCATCCCACGGGCCTCCTGCATCCATTGGTTCAGTAGGTCCTGCTTCTGTCTCTTCAGGTCTGCATGGTGGTGACACACCTGCTCACTAGTCTGAGGAACACCTGTGACACTGGTGAGGTCATGAGCTAACCGGTTCCAAGCCTCTGCCTTGTACTCCATCCCTTGGAACTGGCCCTGCAGGAGTCTTGACTCATGATGGTGGACAAGGAGCCAAACCATGTATTTTGACTCCTCAATGCCCCATCATTACGCTTGGAAGCGTGTACCCTCTCCAGCATCAGCCATTCTAACTGCAGATGTGAGCTACAATCAGTTATGGTGAGTATTCCCGCCTATGGGGCTTAAATATGCCGCATTTCCTGCACTTTATTGTGATTGGCTGTTTTTGAAAATTCTCGGCTGACTGCAGACCTGCTTAGTAATGGTTAATCTACCATTTATAAGTATATGTATGTTAACAGTGGCTGCTTATCCTAAGTTGTTATGGCTTAGTGGTTCAGTGCTTTGATTATGGTGCGCAGAGTCCTGGGTTCGAACCTTGTCATTGCATTTTATTTTACTACTGTCCAGACAGGCTAGGGGGTGTGGCTGTGTTTAAGCAACTTTGCTCTATGTTGCTGCATGTTGCCCGATGTTGCGCTGGTTGGCGCGGTGCAAACCAGTTGCGCTAGGTAAAGTGCTAATTAGCTATGGGCAAATATATTGCACTGAGTAAAACACTGCTTAACTACAGGTAACTATATTGCGCTGGGTAATTATATATCAGGATCCTTTATAAATATATATTTTGTTCACTGATACATAGGCCATTTCACTACTTTTTAGTAAAATTGTAATCATATATGTTTGGTATTATTTCATATAACTAATTTAAAACATAAATAGGAAGGGGAGTGGTGGGACTTGAACCATGAATGCCTCCTCTTTGTGCGAACGCTCTACCATTACGCTATTGCTATTTGGCGTAATTTGCATAAACATTTCTTCTTATGCTCTTCCATGTCGGGGTTGCTAACTGCATCTAAGCAATGGGCACACCCACGCACACACGCTGAAATACGGGCAGCTATTTTGGGAATTACAGAAAAATAAAATTAATGTTTTACTTTTTATAACTGTGCTGGGGGTTTACAATGTCAGGGAGTGTGGTGTTGGGTACATGGACATTTGAGCGGACTCGCTCTTGTGTGTTTATATTTTGCATTTCGGACACATGCAAGGGCATGGTCATTTAGACTGCTCTGCAGTCGGACACGCCCCCTGCTTTCCTGCACAGTTCATGTTAGACTTGCAGTTGGGTCAGCATGCCCTCATGAATATTCATGGCATGCTGACGTTATACCGTTCAACTGCAGCCTCCAAGTAAGACTTATTTAGTCTTACACTGAGGATTCGTGAATCCGGGGGATTATCTTTTCAGATTCCAATTCTGGAATGTGTGAGAAGAAAAATCACATATTAGAGGCATCAAATACCCTGAATCCAGGTCTCTTCCTCTCACCTCCTGCTCCAGAACAGTCACTCACCACAGACACCTTGGACTTTGCTTGGGGATCAGTGTTAATGGGGATAAATGTGCAAAGTATTTGGGACAATAAAGACAGACACAAGCACATGAATGTAAAAGAGATGCTTTCTCTTATCAAGACACTCAACTCTCTAAATCACCTTTGGTCCCCAGGACCACTTCAAGTTGTTATAGACAATACCACAGTGACATGGTACATAAACACTCAGGGAGAGCCAGGTCTTATCTCCTGTGCAGACTAGACATGTTATCATAGGATATAGCTTTACAAAAGAATCTCACTCGACTTCCTATATTCTATTAGAGCAAAATTGTGTGGTAGACAAGCTGAGCAGGACAAAAGCAGACCTTAATGAATGGAAACTAGATCAGAGGTTCTTCCAAGATCTGATCCATCTGTGGGAGTTTCTCAAGTAGGCATTTTTCCCTTACTCAGTGAACAATCAAGTGGCAAAATTCTACTTCAGGATTTCATGTAAGAAGACCTTAAAGACTGCTGTTTTTTCCTTTCCTTGGACAAGAGTATTCCTAAATGCTTTTCCAACTTTTCTACTGATATTCAAGGTAATTCTGAAAATTCACAAGGAATCCCCCCAAGATCATCGGGGTGACTCCCTTTTGTCCGCGACAACACTGGTTCTCCTTTCTTTTGGCATTGGTCGGGGCAATTACCACAAGATTCCTCACACGGTGGCTCTAGTCACATAAGAACAAGGATGAAAAAGGTAAATGGGAAAATTTGGGGGAAGGGGGTGTAATGACTTGACACACTAAAAATTACCTGCAGGCTATTCTACTAGAAATACTGGGTGAGCAAATTGGTGTAAATAAGAACAAGTTTTATTTGAGCTGTGACACAGAATTGGCATTCTCTAGACATAGTAAGGCCTGGATAAATTTAATTCTGATGGCTGCCAAAAAAAGTAATTAGTAGAAAATGGAAATCAAATTCTAAACCAACTGTACTAGAAGTAGTGAATATAGCAACATAGAAAAGCATAGAAGCAAATTACATAGAAGAAAAATGAGAACTGTGGGAACAAGGTATGCAGAATAATGTTTTGTAGGAGGAATGAGGCTTAAGGGAACCAGGAATTGAATGAGCTTTGTAATGTCTGACTGACAATGACTGGATAGATTATGATTAATGTATAATCTTTGCAATTGAAAATATGTCAATATGGTTTGTTTTTATTTATATAAATGTATGATTGACTTTGTCATAAATGATAATTTAGTATATATTTTTCTTGTTTAAAAAATCAGGGATATTTTATACATCCTAACCCCTAAAAAAACTTTTACTGCCTGGGTGATAGGGTCATAATATCTTTTCGGCATCTGTTTACTGAGGATGTACAGAAAGTACTAATGGGGGCAAGAAAGCCTTCTACTAGAAAATCATATAATAGCAAATGGAACATGTTTTCTTGTTGGTGCCAAAAACATTACCAGAATCCATTCAGAGTAGTGTTTCTCTTGTTTTACAATATTTGTGAGATTTATTTCCTATTGCCTGTCTTACTCCTTTATCAAGGTTCAGTTGTTTGCCATTTTAGCATATCTGCACATGGACGCCCCTCTTTCAAGGCATTCCAATGTCAAAATGTTCTTGAAAGGAGTTTTGTATCAGAGACCCCCCCAAAAAACAGTGGTTCCTCCTTGAGACATTCATTTTGTCTTAGAGAAGGTAACACTTCCTCAGTTTGAACTAGCTCATCTGGTTGACGTGAGGTTCTTAACATGGATAACAGTTTTATACGTTCTTATGGTGGCTCAACCTTATTTCATTTCCACAGGACAGAGTTTCCTTGAGAACTAAGTCTTCTTTTATGCTTAAAGTGGTATTCAAATTTACTTAAAGCCAAACTATCCATTTCCCTTTGTTCTTCCCTGAACTCCAAAATGAGGGAGAAAGTATACGTCACACCTTGGATATCCACAGACAGTTCAGGTACTATCTTGACATTACTAAATCTTTCAGAACTTACAATCAGTTGTTTAGTTTTCTGTGTAGATAAAGAGAAAGGACAACCTGTATCAAAGCAGATTATTTCCACATGGATATCTGGGGCTATTACCGTTTGTTATTCCCACTGCAACAAAACTATTCCAGCAAGGGTTAAGCCATATTCTACCACAGCCTTGGCTTCATCTATGGCTTTTTGAAAAGGGTTGAATTCTAGCAGTATTATAGAAGCAGAAATTTAGTCGGCTGTACATACTTTTACAAAGCACTACAAGCTAGATTCCTTCTCTCGGTCTAGGTCAAGTTTTGCTAGGACAGTTCTACAGAGGCTCCTGGATCCTTCTTCTTCTACCTCCCAGTTGTTCTAAGCTATGGTAATCTGTTCATACAGGCTAATGCAGCAATGATCAATATGAAGAACATAGTATAGTTGTGTAAATAAATTTACCATAGCAGTAGATGTTAGAATTATTATTGTAGTAACTGCTCCCTCCCTCCACCCCCTTGTTTTTGGAGTGTTTTTTATGCTCTGGCCATTTGTTTTATGTCTTGCAATATCTTCTCAGGTCTCTCTCAGATGGCATGAAAGCTCTGAAGGTCTTGGCTCTCAAACCTGTCTTTTTAGCTAGTTCAGCTCAAGCTAATGGTTTGGGTGCATGGAAGGTGCCTTGAAGCTTTGCAGGATATATACTTTAGACTACTGCAACAGGGCTCATTTGAAATGTTGATTGTTACTGTAAGCTTACCTACACAAATGTACTTGTTGGCAACCCAAAATGTTTACATGCAAATTTGTATTTTATTTAAGTATTATTTTCTTCTGCTGAAGTACTAGCTGGACTGAAAACTCATATTTTAGGTTTAATTAGCCAACTCTGTGACTGTGCATATGTGTGCGTGTCCTATTAATTAAACTCAGAAACCAGCATTTATTGTCTCCAACATGCTAGGACAGAGCAGGCAGCAGAAGCACGGACTCTGGTTTTAGTCTGTTTCTGACTATAGTTCTGACAGTTAACTGTGTACTACTTTGTAATCTATGTTTGGAAATGGCCAACTAATCTTCACTGTACCCAATTTCACAATATAAAGTATACACTAGACTGTCTGGACTATGGCCAGAAACAGACTGAAACCACAGAGTCCATGTCATATAGGAATTACTGTTGTGGTTTTGTTCACCAGCATGTAGTTTAAATGTTGGCATCCCCAAATACGACACAAAAGCCAGAGATAAATGTTGCCTATTAAAACTTCTGTCCTCCTTTCATTTACTCATTCAGGTTTTTAGAAAGCAGGCAGTCTTTGTGAATGTATACTCAAAGGCCATGCATTTGAGTGAAGGTATATGTCTCATTCAGACTTAGAATTGTATGATGAAAGGCAGTAGTTTCATTTATTATTTTAATACGAAATTTACATGTAATTATTCTTAATGTAACTACGGTTGGCCGTACATACTGCTATTGAACACGTATCTTGTATGTGCATGTTTTGTCATAGCAGTAGAGGAAAAAAGTAAAAATCCCCTTTTCAGGTCACAACATGATTCTCTAGACCCCCCCCCCCCAGCCTTCAGCATCCTCCTGCACCTCTGCATTCACTCCTCTTTGTTACGCTTTAACTTTATGTCCCTCCCTCACCCTTTGTTAGCATGTCAGTTTTTATTTATGTACATATGTCAAGTATTGTCACTGAGATTAAATATCATTATATCAGTATGGCAGTTTTTATGTTACAAATGTTTTTTTGACAATTCAGCACCTTTGGCTGTAGTATCTGAGTTTATTTCCCCATTTCCCTTCCACTCTTAGTTATTCTGAAAAACAACCAATGTTATTTGTGAACAATTCCCTCATTTCACGTTCCCGCCTTCAGAATTCTTTCACTTTACTTGCCCTTGGTACTTCTCAACTACAGTCATGCTTGTGTATTAGGTTTGTCTATAGGCAAACAGATTTACTTACGTTCTGTGCCCATGCTTGCAAACACTTTGCATGGATGAGAACATTATTGCTGGCCATGAAAAGGTGATTGGAAACATGTAGGCATGATGAGCAACATGCATATTCAATTTGCACTGCTGCTTGTTGCATTGTTGTTGTGTCTTTCGGCTTTTCCCGGTTAGGGGTCGCCACAGTGGAACTCCAGTCCGCTAAGATTGGCAGTAGATTTTTACGTGCCGAGTTGCCAGCCCTGACGCACAACCTTCAACGAAGGTACGCCCATTCACGCATGTCTCCGCACAGAAGATGCTTTAGCTGAGAATAACATGCTTAAATTGAGTAGGCTTAGTGTGTTACCTATATGGTTGTTAATAAATCCTGGGGGAATATTTAAATCCTGCAGGTGAAAAAAAAACAGTCTTAGATAAACTTCGTACCTGGATACCTCTGTATAATTCCCTGAATGAATTTCCATGTACTTTCAGACGGGGACTAAAAGATAACTTTTTTACAATTAGCTAGCAAATGCATTGTTTTATGGGATATGGTAGGAAGAGCCTAATATGGTGAATTACCAGTGGCGGCTGGTGACTTCAAATCAAAGGGGGGCTGCAGGAGACAGCTGAATGGGTGGGGGTCAATGGGAATGGGTGTGGCCAACTAGAAAGGGGAGGAGCTATGATCAAAACCACAAAAACTGCAACTTTAATTAAATACACTGCCCTGGGTGCCAAACCATCATTATGAGGGTCCAATCAAGAAAAAAGGAAAGTGTAGAAGAAAAAAATATTTCAATCCATTGGCTGCATGGCAGCTTACTTAATATCTAGATGGAAACAAAAAGGTTGTGAGGTATGAAAAAATAAATTACTTTTTAAATACATTACTGGAATGCCAGTCAAAATCAAGTATAAGAATAACAAGCAGCACTTAACTCAAACCACTTCTCCTTGCACTGCAGTTCTAATTATAATTTATATTCAGCTTTATTAAAATACCAAGTAACATGCTGAAAGTAGCAATCTCTGTAATACCCTAACTTGTAAAAATGTTTCTTATCCAAAAAAGACCTGCTGCCTGACAACAACTATCTACTTGTTTCATGGGGAAAACCTGATCAAAGTAAAAAATGTAAAGCAAACAGGAAACAAGCTTGACATACATTGCTTAACGGATTACTGCACAGGTTATGGACCACACATGATAGATTGGCATTCTTTTTAGTTATCAGGTAAAGACTGTAATGAGCTCTTAAAATAATGTAATCCTGTCCTTTATTACAGATACTGTCATATGCATTTCAATATCCAAAGCTTATATGTTATCTAGTTATGTAAGTATTCTCTGATGGCAACAACAGAACGGCTTTCAATTTTGGCAGTTCCTTAACAGTATGCGTATTAAAACTTACTTGCATCTTACAATCTCAGACAAGCTTACCAGATGGTCGTTAAAGTATTGCTACTCAAAATACAGATCAACAGGCACTTTCTGAATAATAAGCATAAATCAACAGTATAAAAATATGACAGAAACCAGAACATTCTGCAAAATCAAGGACAGATGAAAAGCCATTCTATACTAACATGTTTCATCTGCAAAATGTACAGGAAAATGCACAAGCCATAGCCTTTAACTCTCAACCTGCCATCTCCAAAATAAGAAGACCACCCCAACAATGTGAAACAAATGTCAAAAGAAGACCTACCATGTAACCCACTAACAAATTCCACTAGGAGTCCCACAGAATGGTGACAAGGCTGCAAACCACTTATGAATAGCTCACAAAAGAAAATAACACATGACCGTTTATCTCACTACGCACGTGCTCCACACAGCCATTACTCAGTCCATGTCCTTTAAAAAAAAAATCACAACTAAAAGGCAATACATGCAGATGCCTTCACTTTATTTACCAAGACAGCAGAGAAAAGAGAAAAGAGAAAATTTAAACCAAAGAATTTTGTCCATGCTGACAGTACCATCAAGCAGCAGCTATTCCATATTCCTAGAGAGATAAAACATCCAAACCATGAAATGATAAGAGTTACGAATGTGAATGCTATTTAAATCACAACCATACTGTGACGCTAATCACTAAGGTCCTAACCAGTGCCACCACAAACTTGGAAGGCTGCTAGAACAAAAAGTTCATGCCACCACGCTTCTGAATAACATGAAGTCCAAAACCCCAATGCCCACCATCACCCAGCAAATGCATCCCCTCTTAACATGCTAGAGAACCATAAGCTCTTCGAGGAACAAAGAAAATGCATAGCAAAATCCTGGATGCCTGAGAGTCATGAGACAACACACAAGCCCAACATACAAACAAATATAAGACATCATGTGTAATTTAGCAGTTCCCCACCTGGAAGGAGAGAAGGCTATGTAATGAAGACAGCCTGGCAACTGTAACATTGGCATAGTTAATGATACACAAAATGTATTATTTACTGTGAACCACAGAATTTCAGTCAACATTATGACAAATGATTACTGTATTTGACTAAGTCTAAATAGTGGAGTGTCAAAAGGTGCCAACACCATAGCTCTCAATCTCTTAGAGCAAGAACTCAGAAAAAAGCAATGAATAAAAAGTGGGACAACGACCCAAAAGTAGGGACAATTTTTAAATGTTCGTACCAAAATTAAAGGTGGCCTAATAAAGGGTTCTGCATTAGCATGAATGTTTTATTGTGTATAAAGACAGAAAGTCAAATGCTGTCATCATTTTTTTTTTAACTTCCATCATGAAGAAAGTGCCACTAATTGTCAGGAAACCACATTGTTATGGAAACTGAACCAAAAATCTGAGGCTATACTCCTACAAACACCAAAACGGTGGGACAACAAGCAAGAAATACCAATGATTGCCAAATACTGCTCCTATACTTCTAGAAATAAGGGAAAATGAGCATTTCCAAAAAAACATGGAGTCTTAACAGTGGAGAGGTGTTCGTGGGTGCCTCATAGCCTGCAAAAACACCTTATAAGGAGATGTATGGCATCGGCTGAATCATTTATGAATTAATCATATCTCTCAACCTCATAGCGAAATAATCTGTACAAATCCATTAATAAAAGTTGGGCAAAAGCCCAAAATAAGGACTTTTTCTGTATTGCTCCTACAAACTTAAAATGTGGATGGAATAACCAGTTTACCTAGCATGCCTTTTCTAAAGGGTTTGAAATCTTCACTCAAATATCAGTCATTATTTCTGAAAAAAGACCAAACATACAGTCAGGCAACAATCCAGACAATCTGCACTCTCCCTTTGCACTTTGCGAAAAGGCAAAACATCTGAAGTTAAGTTGGGCATTAACACAAAACAACTGAGAAAAATCAAACCGAACACAGTTTTAGTTAGGGCAGTATGCTATACTCTTAAAGAGCACACTACATATATCTATATGTGCAAAAGATAGCTAAACAACAGACAGTTGCACATAAACAGCACCCACTTGTACATTAATCAACCTAACTCCAACTTAAACAAACGACATGATTCTAATATGGTGTGATATAATAATAATTAATAATAATACTAAAATATCTAATATATATTTTACAATGTCATATTGGATTAATAAGTAATGAAATAAATAGTAAATAGTAAATAACTCACCTGTTGATTCCAGAACAGCCTGATGAAAGAAGCAGGGAAGCAGCAATAATAAATCCACCACAGTTTGATTGCCTCGCGCTCTTTGTCTTGTACTCTTGTTGTGCCAAAAAAAAAAAATGTTTTATAATTGTAAACTGTTAAACAAAAGTTTTCACAACAGGAAAAAAAGGTCACAATACCAGGTCCAACGCCGAAAACCGACTGACTGATTCTCGCTCTTTTCCCAGGACATAAAGCCCGGGAAGAGAGCGACAACCAATCAGCAGCAGCATTTACCCAGCAAGCACGTCATGACATGCCTGCGGACGTCGCAGTCCGAGCCCCTTCCATGTCTATGCGGTTTGTGTCTCAACCGCATAGACTTCTGGGGAGTTCTGGGCATCACAATGATGCCTTCTTTGCTCCTTCGGGCTGCAATTAAAATATTGCAGCAAGAATTTAAAAAAAAAAAAAAAACGCTGTTGCGATAGAAGCACGCAATGCGCATGCACGTAATTTCGAGTCGTGGACTCGAAATTTAAAGTATAAAAACAGATTTCATTTTTTTTTTTTTTACATAAAAAAAAAATAAACTAAGTACTCAGCTGTCTAGCTGAGGGGGCTACAGTCCGGCAGCCCAATGCCACGAGCCGCCCCTGTGAATTACATTTGTTTTTGAAAAAGGTTAGCATGCAACCTCTTTTCATTTTTTTCAGCATGGTGCTACCTTTCTTGGCAACCCTTACTGTTATCTATTGTGGTCTTATGAGGCTGGAGCCATCTTTTACTTCAGCTCCCCTCCAACACATTGCTCCAAACTTCTATGCTGCCCTTTGCTAATAAGACTAATATTTACTCTTTCCCTTGAGAGGAAGGGGCCCAGACACAAACACTGACCCAGGATGTACAGTAAACTAATTGAGAACAATTTTGGTGCTATGCATTGCCATATATGATCCTTACAGGTTAGTGCAGGATCTGAAATACTGTCCCTGCATCCGAGGAATTGATCAACTAGAACAATCATCTCATGGCAGCTAGATTTGTGATACCCTAGTAGCATGCATGTGTGTATCTTTATCAGAGTTGGCGGAACATGCAATGTGATCGATTTAAGAACATCCATGCCTGTATAAGTACATACATAAAATGTTTAAGGCAGGGATAATAATGCCCTTCTAGCTTGCCAATATACCAACAATAGTCATCCCCATAATAAATGCCCAGGCCTAGGACTTGCTATTCTATAATTTGGAAGTCTATTCCAGGCATCCATTACTCTCTCAGAGAAGTAAATTAATATATCTTCCCTTTCTATATAATATCCTACACAGGTTATGTGATGATTCCCTTCTATTCATTCAGAACTCTGCTATAGATTGCTGAGAAGGAAATCTTAGTTTGATTTTTTTCTTGTAATTTATAGTGCTTCATTGCATCTTCTGTTTTGTATATTGTGGTACATTTTCCTTACACTGTGTTTTAACTGTATTCTGCTTTCAACGTCATATTTGAGCCAGGAAAGACACCAAAGCCGTGTCTGTTGTGAATCACAGAGAAATTAAACATTTCCCTACCCTACCAACTTGTTGCTGTTGTGTTTTTAATCTCAACTGTCTCTAGTTGCCTGCAGCATGTTAATTTGACCATACAATCTTGTCCCTCTCCTCTTTCATTGGTTATTGTCAGCAAGCGCAAAATTATCACTGTGTGAAGTTTCTCCCCTTTACCTGCTGTAATATATTAGCCATTCCACTGTATTCCATAGAGACAGAATACTATGTACCCATCCCCAAACAACCTATCTTGCTCTGTTAAAATGAGTGTCTCTCCCCTTAGATTTCTAAAGCTACTCCCTTTTTCACATCTAACTGCTTAATGCACACTGCAGCTCTTAGGATATTAACCAATTTGTTCTAGCTTACCTTTAAAATCTGCAACATTGGGTCAGAGGCCATAATTATTGTACACCACACATTCTTCCTCTCAGTAGTCATATTGGGATTAGTGCTTCTGTTCTGTTCGTGATTAGAGAAGGAACATAGAGACATTATTTCATGGAGACTGCTGATTACCAGAAAGCCTGATAACTGTTTCAATGGTGCCAGTTTGGAATTTGTGCTTATATTTTGCTCCTGGTAAAAGATGGGGAAGAGGGCACTGATTCTTGACTGCCTCTTATTGGACAGTAAGTATCAGTGTGAGCCCCTTCTGAGTGGGCTGCTTGCTATTCAAGGTATCTTCCAGGAAAAGGTGCAACAAAGCTACAGACACTGCATCATCTGGGACAAGACAGTTGATCAAAAAAGAGTCTATGGCCTGCTTCTCATCTAGGATCAGTGCTTTGATTTTGCTTCTGGTGAGAGAAGAAGCAAATGGGGCATTGAATCCCAGCAGTGTGAAGCTCTGATATGACCAGCACCAGTAGTAGCCAGGTAGTAGCTAATTAGGTGAATCCCCACTATTTACCATTCTTGATAAGACTAATTCTTTCTTTTCAGTAAGTACTGCTTGATTAGCTGCTGTCTAACCTACCTTCAAAATATCTCCCTAAATACTTCATCCATAAATCATTAGGGTCTTCTTTAGTAGTTTCCTGTCAAGTGCTTGGCAGTGCCCTGTATAGGTACAGGCATCTTGAGTTGACATTTTTCCTATAAAGGCACCATTGAAATTCACTAATACCAAGTTGCACAAAAGGGCAACTAGTTTGCAGTGACAAGCACTGCAAACTGGTTATTCCTGACATTACTTTATATTCTCTCTGAAAGCATCTAATCAGCAAAAAAGAGCCTGTTGTTGATATGAACTTTCTCACTATCTCCTTTACCAACTTAGTGGATATGAACACCCGGAAGCAATGTAGAAATTGCCTTATGTTTACTGGCAACCAGCTAATTGTCAAATAAATTGATAAGGTATGTGAGAAATGTATTTACACAATGTCAATGTAGGCAAAACTCTTGAATAAAAGCACTCCTAATGTCAATCAGGTTGTCAGTAGTATACACTCTGCACCCATCACAAACAGTACAAACCAGAGGAACTGACCCACATATATTCTTAAATGAACCTTTCTAAACTCTACAGACCTCCTAGATGAAGAACTCATAACAGATGCCATCAGCAGCTCTGAATGAACTCTTCAAAACAACACCCACATTAACACACAGAAATCTCATGGAGCCTCTACTTCTAAGCCCATAAGACAAGCCACCACACAATCCGATATTATAGTCATTGGAGACTCCATTGTGAGACACACTGATGACCCTTTCACTAGGGTGGGTAAGGAGAAAGTGACAGTCAGTTGCTTATCAGAGTCCAGGATTTGCCACTCTACATGCACACTCAGGACATTGGATCACAAGTACCAGTATAACTCAGTCATCGTCTATGTGGGTGCAAATGACCTGAGATGTACTTCCCTAGACTATGTGAAGAAAGACATCATGGAGCTCTCAGAATATATGTTCCAGGCTAGTATAAGCCAAGCATTCAGCAACATTTTACCTTCTCCAAGGATGTCACAATATGAACAAAAGATGACTAACTAATAATCAACTTAGTTTCTGATATTATTCTAAAGGGATGTAATACTTCTCAGCATGGAAGGAGGTGGTCAACAGACCCTACTGCTTTGCCAGGGATGGTCTATACCAAGTCTATGTTCAGTCATCGAATGAAAATTCCATCAAACTTCAATTCATTGAACTTAAAACATTGAACTTTCACTTTGGTTAATTATTCAATCAGCGAATATTTTACCTAGGAAAAAGAGACAGTGGATCAACATGCATACCAAAACACACACCGCAGTATATCAAACCCACCCAGGTGGGGGGCTATTCTTGCCACACCCCCGATTCTGTGGGGTTGTGCTGCCCACATGCCGTTAGTTATATATATCAACTGTGAGGTCACACCATAGTGGGTAAAAGGGCAAATTTCCTAACACTGGCCAACCAACTCTGTGTCGTGGATAAAGTATTCTATGACTGAATGTTTGCTGAAGTGAACTTTCAGTGTATTACGTTTGATGAATAGAGGTTTGATGGATTTCTCATTCAATAACTGAACAAAGATCCTTCCACACCTCTGCCTTCTAGGCTTTCAAATATTAGCTAAAACATTGTCCTCCCCTGTACCAGCACCAAAGTGCAAGTACTTCTGACATAGCCATTCAAATCAAAGAAAATCTAAAGGTGTTTCTGTTCAATGCTAATAGTTTAAACAAGTAACTCCACTCTCTACAAGCTATCATCATCCTAGAAAATGCTGATGTCTGTGCAATTACAGAGACATCATGTAAAGGCATGGGGAGCACACCGGCAGTGCAAGGTTATAATGCCTTCCACAAATTTAGACCAGTTACTAAGACAGGGACTAAAGTTTGAGGTCTCTTAGTTTACATGAAAAATAAGTATACCTTAAGGCTGGTCAAACAAGATGATGCACTTGAGCTTCTCCATGTTCAAATTACCGTAGACAAACTCCCATACAACATTCTTGCAAGCTATAAGCCCCAATCTATGACACAAGGAAACCTATGAGACATATTTAAGCGTACTAGAAACATTCATCATCCAAACCAATACCATATTCATGGGTGACCTTAATAACCCCACTATCAACTGGGAATCATACATGACAGAAAATGTACAGGTTCAGCTATTCCTGCATTTTGTAAATACAAACTCCATGGATCAGGCTATCAATATGCTGATCAGGGGAGCAAGCATACTTGATCT
The DNA here is from genome assembly GCF_019279795.1 of Protopterus annectens. Lineage (NCBI taxonomy): Eukaryota > Metazoa > Chordata > Ceratodontiformes > Protopteridae > Protopterus > Protopterus annectens. Next base: position 25,162 of record NW_025049056.1, on the reverse strand, counting down.
GGTCTTCCCTAATATGTGAGATCTCTGCACACTGTCTAGTTTAATGTCCTCTCTGGTAAGTTTAGGTCACAAAATGGTCTCCTTTGAAATAAAAATAAAATCCATAACACTATTTAACCCTGAAAAATTGAGGAACTACTCAAAGGCTAAATTTCCTACTATTAAGTGATAACCTGGCAGAATTACAAGCCCCCATAAACTCTGAGAACACTGTTACTTACATAGAACTGCTCACAGAAACCCTATGCAAATATGTCAATAGCTGCATAGAGGCAGCTGTACCCTCTGGGAATAAGTACAAAATTAACAAAAAAAGCAAGCCGCCCTGGTGAGATCACAACATCAATAGGCTGTACAACAGAAAGAAAAAAAGTCATGGCAATGATTAGGAGGTGTAGTACCTGACAGGATATAAATACTCTCATCAAAGTAAACAAACAACTCAGATGACAAAATCTATCAAGGCCAAATCTGAGGTAAAATTAGCCTCCCAGGCCAAGGACATCCAGAAGGCATTCTTAGGTTCACAGGTTCATAGGTAGGTACTAGGCTATTGGCCCAAGGGCCTACGTAAGCCTAGCCAACAAGGTTTCCTGGCTTACGCCACCCAAGAAAGTTATTTTCCTGTGCCACTGTCGAGCAGAGACACAGAAGTGATCCCTGGGGTGTATTTCCTATTTCCCATCCACTCATCAAGATTTTTCTTGAAGAGTGCTAATGAAAAACTTTGCTTGACATAGATGGGTAGCCTGTTCCAGAGTATGGGAAGTCTCTGGGACAGGAATCTATCCCTCCAGCATGTCCTGTTTATTGTGGTGACAAGGTTTAGGTCCCTAGAGCATGTACCTTGGTGGGACTGGGATTTCTTTAGGTGTAGCATGTCCAAAAGCTCTGTTGAACCCTAATATTTTCCAGTACATCAAGAAAAGAGGAGTGGGAATCCTGGGGCATGGTGGGGGATTTGTAACAAGCTGCAATTTGGATTCCAGTTTTGCCCAGAGTTAGTTGCACTTGGATAACCTCGGATGTATTATGCTGAACAACTAGCCTGGAGGTGTGGATATCCTTAATGATTATGGACACACCTCCGCCTTTGGTGTTTCAGTCCAGGTTACATGGCCAAAAAGTGTGGTATGAGTTATAGTGTGGTAGTGCAAGGGTGCTCTCTGGAGCCTTGAACCAGGTCTCAGTCACTGTTCTCCATTTTAAGGAGTGCCTCGAGTGAGTGCATTTTGAGATTTAACTATGTCCGCAACCTGAAAGGCAATACACAATTGTTTGTGGAGGTCATTGTTAATGGGCCACCTATACTGAGCCAGAATATATAGTAAGCCTACTGGCAGGCAAATTCAGCTCTAACTTTATCCCTCTCTCCCCTTTAACCTCCTCTCAGAAAAAAAATCATCAAATATAACTCCCCCTACTCTCACTAGCAAACATGTCTCAATATTCTCTCTAAGGCCAAGAACACTGCATTGATGGGCCCAGGCAATATCCCAGGATGCCTTCTAAACAACATGAAACATACATACATACAAATATTTCAGGCATGGGCATTAATGCCCTTCTAGCTTGCCAATATACCAAAACACTTGTTCCCATAATGTGTCCAGGCTGTTTTTAAAAATATCTAAACTAGTGCTTGGTACTGTTCCATGCATCAGCTATTCTGTGAAAGAACCAGTTAGTACACTTCTTATTCCTATAGAATCTTCTACATAAGTTGTCTGATGACTCTCTAGTACTTTTTGATAACCCAAAACATTCTCAGAGATAGTTGTCTCTAAATGCCCTATATACCTGAATAAGATCTCCTCTTAGATATCTGTAAGAGACACTGTACAAGTTTAGATATTTTAGTCTTTCATAATAACTTCAGTTTTCCCACCCATGGCAGGGGTGGCTCATGCTATAGGACTGTAGCCCCCCACCTGTAAAAAGAAAAGAATAAACTTTCCCCCACTGTAGAAAATAAAACAAAAACAACTCACAAGTCCCAGAACTCCACGCATGTGTGTTTATTTCTTGAACTCCAGACTGCTCTGTTAGGCAGTCTAGATAGAGAAGGAAGGGAGCTCTGCCATGCCAACCCAGACTGCTTCACCTACAAGCTGGAAGCTCCAACCTACTCATATCTTGTGGGAAACCCAGAATATCCTGTGCAGGCTGCTACAGAGGACTTAACTGCCATGGAGGACTGGATCTGCAGGCAGTGTGTGTGTGTGTGTGTGTGTGTGTGTGTGTGTGTGTGTGTGTGTGTGTGTGTGTGTGTGTGTGTGTGTGTGTGTGTGTGTGAAATGCCCCAATTGCTACATGGTGATGTGTAGAGAATAAAGCTTGAACCTTGGGCCCAAGTGGCAAGAGCCTGAATCCCCTACCCACCACCATTTGTAAAACATGTGCAGATTTTTGCCTCATATTTGTTCTGTGCTTCATAAAATCTGTGGTTTCTGTATCTGCGTTACTTAATGCAGTCCATAGTGCAGTGGTAGCATTGTTGCCTGACAGCTGCAGGTTGTGTCTGGTTTGATGTAACCTAACGAGGATGTGCAGGCAACCAGGAAATGTCACCAACAGCCAAACCAGCATACAACCCGATAAATATGAAAGAATATAAATCCAAAGGTGAAACAATCCAATTTCTGTTTATTGCGACAACGAACATTACCTAGGTTTCGTTTAAAAACGAACTTCTTCAGATAAACATCCTGAATGAAGCACCTTCCTTAAATACAATGCTTTGAACTTAATTACTTCAAATTAACCCACAATTAATCACATTGTTTTTAATTAACTATAATTGAAATCCAAATGCACTGTGAACATTTAAAAATGAGCTATACTCTTGGTAATATGTATTAAGTAGCATCATAACCTAACACACCAACTAAACTACTTATCATGCACACTGTAAAAATAATTAAATGTAATGGCCTAACCCACTACAAATTACATAATCTAGTTATGATGTAAAAATATAAAAATGTATAAAAAGTAAAATAAATTTTCCAATGGCTGTAAATGTGCAAGTAACTCCCTATTGCATTTCATACAAGATGTACAATATTAAAATCTCATCCATAAGATTATAACATACATATTAAAATAAATATAAAATTTGCATATGTATGAAAAACAAACAAACAAACACCAAAATTATTTCAGAATCCTTTCACATCGACAAGCTGATATATAAATGTGTACGATGCTAAGTACAACATTGTTCCAACACAAACTATTTCCCTTTTATCATATTATTTTTTATTTTTTAATATTGGCTTAATAGTACAAAATTCATTTAAACCTGGTCTATTACATGCATCTAAAAATATCTGCCATTTCAACTCATAAATGTCTAAATCATATGCAAATCTACCTTGTATATCATATACTAAATTTTGAATAATACAAAATTTGAATTTGTGTCCATCATTACCTTGTATATGTCTGGCAAGTGCATTAGTTATTTTTAAATTTTGAATATCTAAAAGATGTTCCCTCACTCTATCCCTAAAGTGTCGGGCAGTCTTCCCGACATAAAACGAATCACAATCCTGGCATAGTGCGAGGTATACTACATTAGATGTATAACAATTGTAATGTCCTGTTATTTTAATGTTACAAGAATTTACGACTATATTGCCATTTGTGCAATAAATATAGGGGCATATGGTACATCGACCGCATTTGAAATTACCTGCCGGTCTATGTGAAGTTCCTTTTTTGTAACTATTGTCTCTTTCAAAAATATTCTTAAATGATGAATCTTTTTTGTACACAAATTTCACGTCACCTTGAAAAAGGTGTCCCAATTTCTTATCTTTGCATACTATATCCCAATTTCTCTGAATAATATCTTTTATAACTTGGTAACAGTCATTAAATACAGATATATGTAAAGGAGCATTATTTAATATAACTTCTTCCATGTTCCTACTGTTACTACTTCCTAAATTTAAATATGGTGAAGTTAATATGGCCTGATATGACCCTGTTTTCCTTTTATGTACCACCTCATTATATATTTTGGTACATAACTGTATGGGATACCCTCTATTTTGAAATAAATTTGATATGTACATCAATTCTTTCACAAATTCCTCTTCGTCACTCACCATCCTGGCAGCCCTGACCATTTGTCCTTTAACAATTGCTTTTTTCTGATGGTCAGGGTGCCAGCTGTTGTAATGCAAGTAGGCGTTTGAGAATGTTGGTTTCCTGTATATATTAGATTTTACCCTTCCCTGCTGTTTATCATAAGATAACCTAATATCCAAATATGAAATTTCTTCCTGACTTATTTCATGGGTAAATTTTAAAAATCTAACAGTATTGTTAATATACAGCAAAAATGATTCCAACATTTTCTTATCTTCATCCCAAACGATAAATATATCATCAAGATATCTTGTGTATATTTTAATATGTTTGTAATACTCAGTTTTAAAAATGTAATGGAATTCCCAATAACTCATAATCAAATTTGCGTATATGGGGGCACAAGCTGCCCCCATTGCCACGCCGTTCACCTGTTGGTAATAATTACCTTCATAATATAAAAAATTGTTTAATAACACAATTTCCATGAGATTAACAAACATATTTATCCTTCCTTGATCATATATCTTAGTCTCATAAAGTTGCTCTTCGAGCCATATCAAACCTATATCCTGGGGTATAGTTGTGAACAAGTTACATACATCCACCGTGATGAATGAATACCCTTCTTTCATTCTTAGCTCTTTTATTTTCCCCAAAAAGTCCCATGAATCTTTGGTAATGTAAGGGAACTTGGTCAGACATTCTTAAAATGATGGTCCAGAAATTGACTAATAAAACACGTCTTGCTCCTCTTCCCATCGACGATGGGTCGAAATTGCAAGTTATTCAACCCCTTATGTATTTTAGGTATACCGAATATTCCACTTATAACTGGATTACTATTAGCCATAAAATTGAATTCTTCTTCAGATATTTCCCCTTGATATAACATGTCCTTAAGAGATAAGTCTATCTTTGCATGTGCAATGTGTATTTCATTAAGACTGACTTCTATATATGAATCTCCCTGTAACATGTCCGTCATATAGGATATATAATCATGCGTGTTTGTTATAACAACACCATTACCCTTATCGAGTTTCATGATCCTTATGTCCCGTATCTTACATATATCCTTAAAAATCTCTCGTTCTTCTTCTGACATGTTATGATGTATTTGTTTTTTATATTTTTTATAGAACTTCCTCATATCATTTTCACTCAGTTTCTCAAAAATGGCTACTCTATCATTCATTGGGGGGTTGAATATACTTGACCTTTTCGGTCCACCATCTTTTTGACTATTTTTGTTGTTACTATCTGGACAATCATTGAACCAGGTTTGTAAATTTAATTTTCAAGTAAATAGTTTTAGCTCCAATATAGAATTGACCAAGTTCCCCTTGTTACATGGGACAAAATTAAAGCCTCTTGCAAATAAATCTACTTGTTTCTCGTCCATGATAACTTTGGAATAATTAAATAGCTTAAAGTCACCTACTTGATTCTTTATAATAGTAGGGTTACTTAACACTGCATGCATTATATTATCCATAACCTGAATTTCACCTTGATTTAAATCATGTACATCCGCGTTAATCATGGACTCTTCGTTATAATAAGTTTCTGGGTCAAAATGAATGTAAAAATTCACATATGATGACCCATCTTGTTTTTCTGTATCTAATACATTATATTCCACATCTTTCTCTCCACATGTGTTGTTACAAACTGTTACTTGTTCACCATACTTTATATCTTCCAGTATCATGCTACTATTTGCATATTCGTATATACTCATCTTCATCAAATTTGTCATATCAATATTTTCCATCTTATCCCCCTGATGTTGCACCAAACATGTATTGATGTTACATTCATCATTTTGAACATTGTTAAATTCTACTTGTACATTTCTATTATTAATCAATTGCACTTTGCCAGCATCTATTCCCAATGAACACAAACTAATATTATCAGTGCTCACAGTATGCACTGAAACAAGTTTTAAATCATTAAGTGTATTATTAACTAATAAAACTGTTGGAACAAAATTGTTATAATTTTCATTCTCGCCAACAATGGACTTACCCATATCCATCGAGTCTTCACCAACAAAGAATTCAGTGAAAAAACAACCATTACTACTATATATATCTTCATGCACGTGTCCCAAATTTCCTTTTCTACAGTTTCTCGTAACACCTCCATGTTCGCTTATTGTCATTTGCGTGGTTTCCACCCGTTTTTTTGATTCGATAAAAAATCTTTTTTAGGTCGAGCTCCCGTTTGGTGATACTCATTGGTTTCCATAGACTTGCCTTGATTTTTAAGTCTATTCGACCTCCGTAAACACTCATCCATTTCGCCATCATTCTGTGTACGGGTATCACGGACTTCTTCACGCTCGTTACCGGAAATGACGTCAATTTGATCATCACTGTTGTACTCTCACACCCTTTGTTTGTCGTTACCTTGACAACTCTCAACAGTCTTGGATTTAGGATAAATAAGTCCCAGTTCATATCTGTTGATGTCTCTATCAATTTTGTTGTTCTTCTTGTAAAAAATATTATCGCAACTCAGTTCAACATCTTTAATAATGTGTGTGTAATTGTTGTAATACTGATCGAATAGTAAGTCTTTACTGATGATGTTATTTAATTCTTCCAACTCTTGGGTTAACTTTTCTATTTTAATGTTGTTAAACTTAACTATGATGTCCATTAATTTCAAGCCACAGTTGTTAAAAAACTCATGTAATTCTTTCAACATATTATCATTTGTCTCACATCCATTCGGATATTTCCACATACGTAAGCCTTTCGGCACCATACCTAACTCACTATTCCTAGTGAGATAACTGTTTTCTAATTGAGTTCTTTTCAGTTTAAAAAGCTTCATCTCGAAACTTTTAAGCATCTCTTTCATAGATTTAGTATCTTTATTCACAACTGTACCTTTAGTTATTTTGCCATCTCTGAAAGAATAACCATTGTTTTTCCATATCTCGTTGCTACACATATCCTTCCTATTTGAGTTGCTGTTAGTAGTAACTAATCCGGTAAAGCCAACACCAGTAGAACTGGACCTCGGTGTAGCTTGCGTGAGCGGTAAGCCCAAGCTATCACCCATATCCATTGTGCCAGGTACATGTTCTTTATTTAATAGTTTATGAATTAACACCGAATGTTCTTTCAGTTGTACCTGTATTTGCTGCAGCGCACATACTACGTCAACCGTTGCACCCTCGTTATCCATGTAAACTCAAAACCAAGGTACAAACAACGAACAAACTGTTGTAACCTAACGAGGATGTGCAGGCAACCAGGAAATGTCACCAACAGCCAAACCAGCATACAACCCGATAAATATGAAAGAATATAAATCCAAAGGTGAAACAATCCAATTTCTGTTTATTGCGACAACGAACATTACCTAGGTTTCGTTCAAAAACGAACTTCTTCAGATAAACATCCTGAATGAAGCACCTTCCTTAAATACAATGCTTTGAACTTAATTACTTCAAATTAACCCACAATTAATCACATGTCTGTGTCTGGTTTGATTCTTGGCTGTGGTGCCTTCTGTTTGTGTGGTTTTTTTCTAGTGTCCTCAATGGATATTTGTCCCTATTTTTTGGACTGTATTCCCCCATTATTGGCTTTGTCCAGTTTTTTTGTGCCAAGGTTGAGAGCTATGGTGATAACTGAACTCACTGAATATGTTTGGGGGCTGTATTCCCCCATTATTGGCTTTGTTCAGGTGTTTTGTGCTAAGATGTTGACAGCTATGGTGCAAATTGAATTCACTAAATGGTAGCCATTTAAGTTTCAGTCTTCCTTTCTTTCATAAAGCAGATAATTTGGCATAGTGGTATGTTGCTTTCATTGTTTTGCACAGGGTTCAATACTTGGCAGTAAAATGTATGGTGGAAACACAGCATTTTATTCTAACAACTTTCCAACATTATACAAGCAATGTTTAAAATGTGTCCCTGTTTTTTGCCCCCCCCCCCTAAATTTGGATTTTTCCAGATTTATTGTGCTGCAAAGTTCAGAGATGCAGCTGAGTGTCAAGTACATTTTACAAGAAGCTGAGAGCTGTAGGGTAACAAAAGTTTAGTGCTGCTTATGGTAAATCAGCTTGCATTGTTAATAGCACACTAGATAGTGTACTTGTGTTTGATGCAGAAGGCTGTGGGTTCTACTGTCACAGTAGGTAGATACATTGCTGATACTGTATTGTAAAGGGGGTGGATGCTGCAGTCCTTCTTGGTGAAGATACCTAGTAACTATGAGCTTGTTATCAGTTTGCCATCCATTCCCTATTGCAATATTACTAACTTATCATTTTTTTTAATGCAAATTAGGCAATTTATTCCTCAAGGGCCACAGGCACTTTATTTGTAGATGAAACAATGAAATGTAAAGTTGTTTGCTAGCAGCAACCTCTTCATTAGTTACAGATTTCTTTAATGTGGAATTATTTAGATGACTTTTACTTCTTCAGAGATTGTGCATATTTACTGATACTGGTGGACTGTATACGTTTGCATAGACTATTATGATAGAAATGTTCTGAATTGGGCAGTTTTGTCATTATTGGTGCATGCATTTTGCTTCATTGTTTACTGGAAAAATGTTCAAAACAAATTTAAAATGCCCTCTAACAACTGTATTATATTGTACAAGGAATATAATATAATACAATTAGCAAGATGCGGAGGACAGGAAGAAATGGAAACATTTGATCTGCTGTGGTGACCCCTAATGGGAGCAGCCAAAAGAAGAAGAAGAAGGAAGGTGCATCAAAGACCACGTGTATGATTCGTGTGCAAGGGGCCCAGAGTTAATCTGTATCTGCCACTGGCAAAATGTATTTTCTTTGAATGTGGGTGTCCATGCTGTTTCAATGAATGCGAGTTTCAAGGGAAGAGAAGTTTTAATGCTAAGTCTGTTTTCATTGTGAGATTGCATTGCTTTATTTAGCAGATGTCTTAGTGTTTGTGCTGTAAAATGCAAAATAAAACTTTCAAATGAAGTCCAAATCATTGTAGAAGTAAAGCAGTATGCACATTAGTATTTATGGTAAGTGGGGTGAAATAACCAAGCAATGGTTCATTGGAATTGCTGCAGGGGGGAGGCTCCATTCGACCATGATTTTGTGAGGGGGAAGGGTGGCAAACTCAAAGACAGCCCTGTCTGAACTATACCTCTCAACTGTCCAGATTTTCACAGACTGAATAGATTTTTGCTTCTTATTTTTGGTTTGTTCCTTATAAAATGTGTGGTTTTCTGACAAATAATTTAGGAATTAAGTCACTAAATAATGACAGACATTGAGTTTCAGACTTCGTAACCTTCAGAAAAATGCAAAGCAAGACCTGTTATTTTATCAATTGTCTCAGTTTATACAACAATTTATAGTACTGTTTATATGTTCCCCAAGTATATTTGGCCTTGTCCAGATTTCCTGCATTAACAGGTTGAGAGGTACGTACAAATAAATTGCTTTATAGAATTAGGCATATCCAAACCTCTCAACTGTCCCCGATTTTGGCTCAAAATGTTGCTCTTCCCTTAATAATCCTGCCGCAAAATTGCAATTTTGGAAGAAAACGTGGAGGGCTTACAATTAAGAAATAACAGTAATAATCAGAGTTATAGATTTCTTTTATTTCAGAAATGCATGTAGATTCTTTTATTTCGTCAGCTGCTCAAGTTAGCAGTACTAATATTAAAAAAGTATCCCTTCTTTGACAGGTTCCCAGCTGTATTGTGTGGCTATTTTATATTTTTGCATCACATTTTTGGTCCATTTTTCATAAAATTGTGTTTTTTTGGCAAATCAGTGGCAAATCATTAAAGACTGAATTTTGAAAATAATGACAGACATTTAAGTTTCAGATTTTGTACCTTTCAGAAAATTCATACCAATGCAAGACCTACTGTTCTATTATCTTTCTAAGTTTATAAGAGCAATATTTAAAAATTGTCCTTATTTTTGGGCCTTTGTCCTACTTCTATGTATGGCTCTGTCCATATTTCTTGTTCTGAGGCTGGGAGGTATGACAAATGTGTCAGCGCCATCACAGTTAGCCAGAGACATTTCAAATTGTGACATACTTGTTGCACCCCACTCCCCCATGTAGTGACTTTGGATGTGTCCAAGCAAGGCAAGGAGCAGTTATGTAGTGTAAATGTGCAGAGTATCCCCCCATCCAAGGTAGAAACAAGTGCTACTTTTATTCTGTCCTTGATTTTTCAGAATGTTCTGGTTTCTGTCATATTTTTATACTGTTGATTTATGCTTATTATTACTCAGAAAGTGCCTGTTACTCTTTGTTTAAGTAGCAATGCTTTAATGACCATCAGGTAAGCTTGTCTGAGATTGTAATATGCAAGTAAGCTTTAATAAGCATACTGTTAAAGAATTGCCGACATTGAAAGCCTTTCTCTTGTTGCCATGCAGAGAATACTTACATAACTAGATAATGTATAAGCCTTGGGTATTGAAATGCATATGAAAGTATTTGTAATAAAGGACAGGATTACATTGGGCCGGATTCATGAAGGCTTGCACGGAGTCTAAGAGTAGAGTAAGACTCCATGCAGCCAACATGTCTGCCAAGCGATCCAGGAACAGCCGGCAGGGGCGAGCAATAGAGCTTCTAAAACAACTCTTACACGGACAGGGCTAGGTTATGCAAATTACCTCATTTGCTGCCAAAAGCTATGCACATGTGGCAAATTTGCAATCTAGGAAACCCTAACCTGTCCGAGTAAGAGTAGTGTTATTTGCAGAAATGTACTCCATTGACAACTGAGTACCATTCTGCAAATAGCAAAACGGAGCCATGACAGCTCCAAATAAAGGCTGCATCTAGTTGAGGAAGCATGCCAATGGCCAAATATACAGCCATTAGCAATGTTCCCCGATGGAAAATTAAAAAAAAAATAATTTGTTTTACCTCAATCTCCGAAGTTTAAGCATAGCGCAGTGCAGCACAAACATGCTGCACTTAAAAAACGAGAAAAACAAAAATTAAAAGCTACAAATAGGGATTTTATAGAAAATCTTAATTTTCAATGCAAGTGAATGGCAGGCTGAAGACAACATGGCTACCGAGTAGAGGTTGCTAAGGGGGGGAGCTCAGTCTAAGAGATGTAGCCAAGCATTAGTAGGCAATACTATGCAAATGAGGGTAAGGATAGTGAATCCCAAGTTTACATAGCAAATGAGCAACAGTCAGTGGAGTGTATGAGTAGGATAAGGGGAGTATCAGAGTAGAAGATAGGTGACATCACGGGGGGTATGTATGAAAGAATATAAGCTCATTGGAGCAGAGTGGCATGTGTTTGCTGTCAGTTACTCATCACTGGAAGAGGTGTGTCAACAGGTATCCTAGCTAAAGGCAAGAAATAGAAGGTGTATGCTGTGGATAACACTAAAGTTTCTTGTTGAAGTGCCTGCAACTTGTTTGCGGGTGGGTGCGCGCCTGTATATCCGAGTAAGACTGTGTGCGTGCGTGTGTGCCGGAGTAAGTATGTGTAAGGTTGTTGAAATTTGTGTAAGCGTGTTTGCGCCTGTGTGCGTGCATTTAAGCAGGAATTTGCAAGTGTTAGGCTGTGTAAGCATGTGTGCATGCATGTGAGCTGGTGTGCGCATGTTTGCGCTTGTGTGCACGGCGTTGCCCCCCTGTGGAAACAGAAAGGGAAAAGGAAGCACAACAAATAGTAGGAAGTTAACCAGGGAGAACTAGCAGAGCTAGCAGGTGAAAACAATCAGAATTAGGCAATTACACAGGCAGTACAGTAGCCCAGCCCAGCCCAGCACTTAAAACTCTGCAAACAGCTTTCCACCATGTTTTCCTCAGAGACACTGCAACACTGCAGTAAACTAAGAGAAGTGAAAACTTAAAAAGCTTTACTGAGACAAAGAAATGTTAGGGACTGCCATTGCTGTTATAAGGTGACATATGCAACATGCTGAAGGTGGTGACAATGCGAATACTGCTGAGCAACCCACAGAGAGGAGACAGAGAAGAGTGTACAGGCCCAGGGTAACCTACCAGGGGCTACATGAGCTGGAGATAGTGGAGTGCTATAGAGTGGACAGAGACCTCATGCAGCAAATTGTTGAGCTGTGCAGGCCACATTTCACACACAGAACCAACAGAGGGGAACCCATCGCAGTGGAAACCAAGGTATGTGTTAGCCTAAGAATACTAACAACAGGTACCTTCCAGAGACCAACTGGTGATATGATGGGGATATCACAGGCATCAGCATCCAGGGTACTGCACCAGTTCCTGAATGCCATTTCAGCACGTCGGTGATCATGTATATTTCCCCAATTCCCGTGAGGTATTGGCTAGCAATATACGTCTTTTCCAGCAAATAGCATAATACCCTGAGGTAGTGGGTTCACTAGACTGCATGCACATAAACATCAAATCACCAGCTGGCCTATTTTAACCGCAAGAGCTTCTCCTCCATCAACTGCCAGGTCATGTGTGATGCCCAGAGCATAATACTGAATGTGTGTGCTGGCTGCTCTGGAAGCTACCATGATTCCCATATCTGGCATCTGACACAGCTGTACCAGACATTTGCCAATGGGGACATCCCTCATGGTCACCTAGTGGGGGGTGCTGGATATGCACTGGAACCGTGGCTGATGACAGCCATCAGAAATGCACACACACCTGAACAGGAATGCCATAATGAGGCACACGCACAAACACGAAATGTAATCGAGCGTGTGTTTGGGCTGCTCAAGTCACGGTACCAGTTCCTGGACACATCTGGTGGAGCCTTGCAGTATTCACCAACTACATGTACCCAAATTGTCATGGTATGTGCTATGCTACATAATATGATCCTGTGAAAACAGCTGCAGCAGGAGCAGCATAGGCCCGGGCCAAACAGTCCCCCACCATTGCCAAGGCCATCACAGGCAGAGCGAGACTCGGAGGAGGAACAACCTGAGCCTGCCCCAGTAGGCAGAAGAAGGCATGCCCAGTATGCTTTGGCCTTGGCAAAGAGGCTACACATAGCACATACACTGGCTCAGTAGGAACCCTGGAAATGATACCTCTCTCTGACTTGCACATATAGTAAAAGGGATGCCTAACTTGACACTACCTGTTTTCAAACATGCATAGGGAGTGTACTATGTGCATTCGACATAGGCAGCCCTGCAGGACCACCTGAGGCATGATTGCCATGTTTAAAGCAAAATAAAGCAGTGCTAAACAGCTTTTACCACTATTTAGTATATGTAAACAAAATTGCACACAGTAACTAGCACAACTTTGGGCAATTTTGAGCAATATTGGTCAATGTTCAGCAATGTTGGTTAACTCTGAGCAATGTTGGGCAAGTTTGGTCAAAGTTGGGCATAGTTGAGCAAAATCAGGTAAACATGCTCATATTTGCTTTACTGGTCCTTAAGCAGTCTGGTCTGCCCAGTATGAAAATATAAAGCAGTGACAGGCCTCGAACCCAGGATACTGTGCACTATAGTCACGATACTGAACCACTAAACCATGACAGCATTTCACTGGTCAGACTGTGTGAAGAAATGTTGATAAGTCTATGCAAAGTGTCTCATGGAAACTCTGCAGGCAAAGCATAATCCCTGTCGAGTTATGACACAAAGGTGAGCCCTGCAGTAAAAATATAACTTGATTCTCAACACACATATAGTATAAATGTTAATATTGGGCATGTTCACACATGTTAACAAATGTAGTGGACTGCAGACGGCAACATACTGAAAGGTCACACTGGGCATGCTCACACACTTGAATAAATGAGACAAATGTCAGGCAACAAAACACTGAAAGGCCAAACTGGGCATGCTCACACACTTAGGCCATGTCTGAGTACAGCAGTGTGCCACACATATCTGGCAGTTGCATGTGTTAGTACAGCAGTGGGCCACACATATCTGGCAGTTGCATGTGTTAACCAAGGAACCTCTCACTATTCACCAATCCTGCTTTGTGCACACAGTTATATGACAACAGACACATATATAATATATTGGAACCCTGTCATAATCAAAAATGTACTACAGATGCTTAGGTTGTGCATAGAAAGTGGGAAAGCAAAGAAGATAAAAAACCTGCAATCAGTATCATCAATAAACAATGTGCACTCCAAACATTATCATAGGTTCATAAGTTCATAGGTTGATACTAGGCTATCTGCCCTAGGACATTTATAAGCCTAGCCGGAGTATGTTTGGCTTTCGCCACCCTTTTAGATAAGTAGACTGTGCCTTTGAATAGTAGGTCACACAAGATAGCCCTTTTACGGTTAGTTTATTGTGCCTCTGTCTAGCAGGGACCCAGAAGAGATTCCATGGGTAAACTTACAATCTCCCATCCACTCGTCAAGATTTCTCTTGAAAAGGGTCAGTGAGGGGCTCTGCCTAACTTAGACTGGGATTTTGTTCCAGAGTGAGGGGAGCCTCTGGGATATGAATCTGTCCCTCCAGCATGTCCTATTTATTTCTGTGCTGAGGTTTAATTCCCTGGAGCGTGTAGCTCTAAAGGATTTGGATATCCCGAGGTGGAGCATGTCCATTAATTCTGGGGTGGACATGGCTTTATACATCAGGCACAGATCACATCTGAGTAGGCGGTAAGCAACTGAGTAGAGCTGGAGTTTCTTTAGCCAAACTGTGTAGGGCATCTATTTGAGTCCCTTGATCCACTTGGTGAGGTACTTTTGGGGTCATTATAGTTGCTGCAGGTGTCGGGTAAGGTACATCCCAAATGAGGCATTGTATTCAATTGTGGGCCTGATGAGTAGAGGGGCACAATGACCTCTCTTGATCTAGATGTGAAACCTTTCAGGATAAGGTGGGCTATATAGAAGGTCTTTCAAACCACTTTGGCAATATGATTGTCAAAGGAGATATGACTATCTACTTGGGTCCCCAAATCCCTAATTACTTCTTCCATATTTAATGGATTACCACCTATGTGGTAATTTGTGGGCACTTTGTTTTTCCCAAAGTGGATGACTATGCATTTTATGGCATTTAGATTTAGGCCATGGCTCTGGCACCAGTTATCCATCTCGGTGAGACCCTTTTGGAGGATGCTTGTGTCAGCCGGAGAGTCAATTATGGCTCCAGTTTGCAGTCATCTGCGAACTTGGTCAGCCATAGTCCTCCCATGTTAGCCTGTACCTCAGAGAAAAATATACCGAACAAGAGAGGTCCCAGGACTGAGCCTTGTGGGATGCCACTTGTAACTGATGTAGAGTCTGACATGGCACCTGCAATTCCAACCATATGAGTGCTATCCCTGAGCCAGTTTGCAATCCATTTTATGACATATGTGTTGATATCTAAGCTGGTGAGCTTCTTTATGATGTCCGAGTGGAGTATTGTGTCGAAGGCTTTTGCGAGGTCCAGGTAGGCTGTGTGGACTACCTTCCCTACGTCTATGGCCCTGGTAACTGTTTCAAAGAAGTCGACCAGGTTCAAGAGGCAAGATCTGCCCTTAACAAAGCCGAATTGGGTAGGATCCAGTGTCTGGAGGTTCCCGATGTCTTTGTTTATGAGTTCCATGATGATACACTCCATAGCTTTGCAGACCAGGCTAGTCAGGCTTATAGGGTGATAGTTTCCTGGGTCCATTGTGGCACCACCTTTGTGGAGCAGGACCACTGTTGCTGTATGCCATTCCTTGGGTACATATCCTGTATTAAGTCTGATATTGAACAGTGACTTTATGTGAGGGTTAAGTTCTTCATGAAGATCATGTAAGACACAGCCCGGGACACCGTCTGGTCCCACTGATGCTGTGTTTTTTGCTTTGGAGAGGGCAGCTCTTACATGTTCATCTGTGATGTCAGGGAGGCTACACTCTGTTGGGATGGACATTTGCTCTTTTGGGGGGATGGGGGGGAGACATTTGCACTGAACCTGTCTGCCAGGATGTTGGCAATGTCTGTGGGTTCAGTGCATTTTTTGTCATATTGCACTAACTCAGAGCATATCTGGGAGTTTCCACCCAGGTTCCTGACATAACTAAAGAAGGCCTTGTGATTGACTTTAGTGTCTTGTGCAATTTTTCTTTCAAAGCTGGCCTTAGATGATTTTATGAGTGATCGTAGCTTCTTGCTAGTACTGATCAGAGATGCCTTCCCTTTTTGGGATTTTACTCTATCATGTAGTAGTCGCCTCCTTTTGTTGTATAGCTTATTTATGGCCAGGGTCCACCAGACAGGTCCCCTGCCTTTGGAGGAGTGAGTCTTGGTTTTATTTGGGATAGCACAATCCATGCATTGCTATAGGTGTCCATATAATGCGTTTGTAAAGGATTCTGTGGTTTGATCCATATTTTCCACTGGCCCGGGGGCTTTGAAAGATACCACCTCAGTTTTGAGAAGTGTGACATTTGCTTTTGAGAAGTTCTTCACTGAGATTACCTTGGCTGGGGGTGCGGACGGGATATGGATGTCCAGTGAGAAAAATTTATGGTCTGACCTTACCAATGATGGGTATACCTCTGGTGTGGAACATAGAGTCCCCATGTTGGTGATGACCAGGTCCAATATGTTTTCCCCTCTTGTGGGGGTGGTGACCAGTTGTTCCATAGCATTTGAGCTTATAAATTCTAGGAACCATTGGGGGTGGGTGTTGGGGCTGAATAGTATTCCCAGTCAATGTTTGGGTAGTTGAAGTCACCCAATATAATGGTGTTTGGAGAGACCTTCATATTCTCCAGTGTTCTCAGGAAAGCCGAGTGGGGTTCCTGAGTTTGGGAGGGTGGTCTGTAGCAGGCTACAAACTGAAAGGCAGTTTTGCCCACTGTTAGTTGCACATGGATGGTCTCTGATGCTTCGTGCAGTGCTACTAACCTGGAGGTGTGTGTATCTTTGATGTATATGGATACTGCCCCTCCTTTTGTGGTTCAATCCAAGTTTTGTGGCTGAAAAGCATGGTATGAAGTATAACCTGGAGTGCTGGGGTGCTTTCGGGAGCCTTGAACCAGGTGTCTGTTACTGCACAGATATTGATATTCTCCATACTGAGGAGATCCTTGAGTGCATGCATTTTGAGGTTTAGTCTTCTGGCATTGAGCAGCATTACCCTTAGTTTATTTTACCTTGTATTGTCTACGGAGTTGGGTTTGTCTTTTGAGCCTTGCCTAAAAAAGGCACTATGGGGGTGGCAAGAGCCTTAGCCAGTATTCGAAAGTCCAGGGGTGACAGGTGCAAGCCATCACTAGTGAAGCAATGTGGCTTGTCGAGCATGTCATCCCAGGCTGACAGACACTGAATCCCCTTTGAATGACACCAATACATTAGCCAACTGTTAAAATTGATCATTTTGTCTTTATACTGTGGCATCATTATTGGTGAGGGTAAGATGCTACACAAGGTCAGGGTCATACTGGCCTGGGCTACATGATCAGAGAGCTCCTGTATGTCTCTTTTCATGTAGTCCAGGGAGGAACATCTCAGGTCATTCACACCAGCATGGACAATGACGGAGTCATATTTGTACTTGAGTTGGAGTGGCCTGAGTGCATATAAGTGAACTGCAGAACAAACAGACCCTGCACCTGAACAGTCTGTTGAGCCGCACCCTCTCTACAGGATATGAAACTGTTGAATGGGTTACAGCAACATATGGCACACCTCACAAGTGTTGATGCACAACAGACCATTGGAATTATAGTCTCATAAGCCTATGACGTCTGATCTGCAAGACCATGGAGTCCATCATGTTTGAAGTCATAAACAGAGCTATTGGGAGCCAACAAACACACAACCCTACCAACTTTGGTTTGGTCATGGGCAGATCATGGTTCCCAAACTTGCTAGACTGTTTGCAAGGCAGCCACCCAGGACATACATCACTGAAATGAGCTACACACATCCCACATATACTTTGAATAGCCCTTTTCCAACATCCCAGATACATGTTGTAGCCACAAAATCAACAATCTGTGCATAAATATGTATTGTCATATGATGGATTGGCAACTGGTCCACAGATAGATCACACAAGCTAAGAATTGTGGAGTTCTGTTCAAGCTGTTAACATCTGCTGTCCCCCATGGTTCAGTCCTGGGATTGCATAAAACAAAGCGCACACACATTACCATCTCTAGTCTGATGATGCCAGCATCCTACAAATATAGCAGGATAAATAAAAACACCCACTAAACCATATAGCACGTTGTGTCAATGTGTATTTCGCTAATATCATAACATAGTTGGATAGGGGTTTGAATCCTGCAATTGCTGAGTGTGTGTGTGGGGGGTGTATGTTTGTGTGTGATTTCATTTGAGAGGAGGGCCCTTTTTGGAGACTAGGAAAACACCTTATAAGAGGTAAATTGCTCTTTGGCAAGTCTGATGATGTCAGCATCCCACAAATACAGCAGTGGAAATGAAAGCTCCCAGTAAAGCATGTAGTGCGTCGTATTAATGCGTATTTCTCAAGTATCATAACCTAGTTAGGTAGCGGTTTAAATCCTGCAATTGCTGAGTGTATGTGTGGGGGTGGTGTGATTTCCTTTGAGAGGAGTGCCCTTTTTGGAGACTAGGAAAGCACATTAAAAGAGATAAATTCCTCTTTGGCAAGTCTGATGATGTCAGCATCCCACAAATATAGCAGTGGAAATGAAAACTCCCATTAAAGCAGATAGTGCGTCATGTTAATGTGTTTTTTTCCCTAGTATCATAATATAGTTAGGTAGAAGTTTGAATCCTGCAATTGCTGTTTGGGGGTGTATGCTTGTGTGTGGTTTCCTTTGAGAGGAATGCCCTTTCTGGAGACTAAGAAAACCCATTAAAAGAGGTAAATTCCTCTTTGGCAAGTCTGATGTCAGCATCCCACAAATACAGCAGTGGAAATGAAAACTCCCAGTAAAGCATATAGTGCATCGTGTTAATGTGTATCTCTCTAGTATCATAACATAGTTAGGTAGGGTGAGTGTGTGTGAGTGTGATGGGGGGTGTATGTTTGTGTGTGATTTCCTTTGTCGGGGAGTATGTTTGTGTGTGATTTTCTTTGAGAAGAGTGCCCTTTTTGGAGACTAGGAAAACACATTAAAAGAGGTATATTCCTCTTTGCCAAGTCTGATGATGTCAGCCTCCCACAAATACAGCAGTGGAAATAAAAACTCCCAGTAAAGCATATAGTGTGTCGTGTTAATGTATATCTCTCTAGTATCATAACATAGTTAGGTAGGGGTTTGAATCCTGCAATTGCTGAGTGTGTGTGTGTGGGGGGGGTGTATGTTTGTGTGTGATTTCCTTTGAGAGGAGTGCCCTTTTTGGAGACTAGGACAACACCTTAAAAGAGGTATATTCCTCTTTGGCAAGTCTGATGATGTCAGCATCCCACAAATACAGCAGTGGAAAGAAAAACTCCCAGTAAAGCATATAGTGCATCGTGTTAATGCATATTTCTCTAGTGTCATCTCATAGTTGGGTAGGGGTTTGAATCCTGCAATTGCTGCATGTGTGTGTATGACACTGTTGGTTAATGTGTTGTGGGGTTTGCTTTTACTACTGTATGACATATCAGTAAAACAACAGTATGTGCATTGCACACTTCAGGTATCTGTGTGGCAAATACATATATGTACATGTGACCTCAATTAGTTCATAGGTGTGAAGCCTGCTTTCTACATGAATACATTTGTTACCTTTGAAAGATTGTACTTCTGCTTCTTAGACCTTAGGTGACATATGTATGTTTGTGGCAAGGCCAGCCACTGTAGTGATCTGTGGCTTAGGTCATCTGTGTCACACACACCCATGACAGTTTCTATAGAATACTGTGAGTGAGGGTTCATGCCTGGGGTATATTTCAGACATGTTCAAACACAACAAACCCCTGGGGTATATTTCAGACATGTTCAAACACAACAAAGTCTGTCAATAATGGACATTCATTATAGATGTACAACAACTTCGTGGATATGCATACAGACCTCTTATTGCTTATGTGATACACCGAGGGACTTCAGAATACCTTTGGAAATGTGAATACCAAAGGACAGATGACATAACATGTGGCTGTATGTACACATCGGTACCCCTTCTACATGTTGTGGGTTACTACCTATGTGGTACTGTCGGGATACTATGTTTAGTAAATGTGGATGACTATGCTATAGTTGGCTTATAGCTTTACAGCATGGGTTGGTCAACAGGTATCTGTCTGTATGATACCCTGTGGAGGATAAGTGTCTCATCTGCAGAATGCATTGTAGGCCACTGTATGCATTACCAGATGTGGACGGGCATATCCCTAGTGTGTTTGCTTGTACCTAAGAGGGCTACATGCCAAACAGGAGTGGTCCCAGGAATGGGTGGCTGTCAATACCACTGGTTACTGGTATAGTATAGTACCGGAAGGATCCAAATGCTACTGTGTATCCTACATCTGTGTGTCAGTTCTCAAGACATCATCTAACGATCGGTTATAGCCAGGCTGTTGAGGTTGTGTATACTACCAGAATGCAAACCAATGACCGATAATAACAGTATCACCCACAGCATAGTGTCAAACCATGTCATACACACATGTGTACCCAAGTTGAAACGTATGTGTAGCAAAATGCATACTGGCCACCAATAGAAACTATGAAGTGTTAACACTCTGTAATACAGGGCATGTCACCCTTCTCATGTGTCCACTATGCACGTACATGCAGACAGTGCACCTCCACCATGTTCACAAATGTACACCTGCAAATCTGTACTGCACACATCACACACATACTGTCCACTCACCAACACATGCTGCCAAAACTACACACATCAGCCAAGTGGCACATGGGCGGACAATACATTTTTGGAATTAACACTGGTGTAAACAATACTACATTGATAATCATAGCTTTAATGCATCATGCCTGCTCAGATATACCTACAAGGATATCATTACACTTTACTGTTGACAACATGCTAACATTGCTACACTGCTATTAAGTCACCCTGTGCATCAGCACCATGTTAGCCTGTTCCTGCATCAGTGTTACAGATGACAGGAGGTGGCACAGTATCATCATATGCACAGGGTGTGTTGTTGGTTTGCCAGAGCCCAACATTGACCCATCCAATCGACATGTATGTGTGTGTGTGTGTGTGTGTGTGTGTGTGTGTGTGTGTGTGTGTGTGTGTGAGGGACAACAATACAGCATGGGTCAATGTTGATGTAATGTGTGTGTGTATATGTGAGCCCTAGGTGTTTGGTTTATGTGGGCATGTCTGCATGCACACAGTTCCACCATGTGGCTGGCAAATACAGGAGGTTGTGGGACAGCCACAGACTGTACCTGCCAGGCTGTACAGATCACTGTCTCTGGCCACGGACACAGTACCTGTGTCTGGCAGGGGTGTCATGGACATTATTGGGTACCAAGCCAGACTGGGTACTATCATCAGAGGCAGAGGGATGTCGACTGGACCCATGTCCCTGCTGGGACTGGCCAGAGCCAAGTGCACGTGGTCTTCTAGGATGGTCTATTGACACCCCAGCCCTAACATTGCTGGGGCTGGTACTGCCACTACGTGAGCAGCTGTGACTTGTGTGTCGTCCGCGATGACTGCCAACTGATGATGTTGCTGGCATACATCCACGTCAACATCTCAGCCATCCTGCACTGTCCTGGCACATGGACATGACATTGTGGAGGACATCTAGTTTCTCCTCCCAATGTCTATCAATGACCTCGGTGTAATTATGGATGGCACCGGCAAGGTCACAGATACTGTCATTGATAGCGGTGTTATCGGCCCTCTGCACCCTTAGTCCCTGTCTGGTGTACCGTTCCATACGTGCCTGTGCCTGCATTACAGCCCAGAACATACCTGAGGTTGTAAGACCTGTGGGGGCATGTCTGCCAGGGACATTACGACCAGCAGTGCTCCCACAAGACCCGTGGACATCTGCCTATGTGGTACCATTCCAGGAGTCTGGGTATGGCTGCTGTGAGGGGATGCATGTGCCATAAATACCACACTATCCTGGTCAATGCTTACTGTATGCTGTCCCTCAGCTAAGGCCATTGGTGATGAGGGATGTATTGGCAATATGAATGTGTGCATAGATGGGGTGAAAAGCTGTGTACTGTTGATTGGCGGACCAATGACAGACCCTGTCAAACTTGCCTGTGCCACAACACATGTATCATCATTTCCACTATTTGTGACAGTGACTTCAGGTTCACTGCTGCACTCAACCAACACAACCTCCACACCTGTGAGAAGAAGACAGGAAACACACTTTACAATCTGTACATGATGTTAGCACACATGAACACATGCACACATACACACAAATACACTACTCAGTAAAGTTGACACACACACACACACACACACACACACACACACACACACACACACACACACACACACACACCAACAGCAATCCAGAACATACTCATTAGGGGTTGATGGTGGAGTACAGTATCACAAGCCAAAGAGTCCTATCACACATTTCAGCATGCAGGATGTGTGTTGCTCAACATCATTCAGTGTGAGTGTAGAGAGTCCTTGTTGATAACAGTATATATGTCTTTGATGCATGTGTGTTGTTCAATGATTAGCCTCACCCTGGAACAAAATGTGTACATGGACAGAACATTTCTGTGCAAGTATTAAATGCTTTCCAATGTCCTGTGCACCATCGCTCATAGGTATACATACCATGGCTGGATGCACACAACTGTCAGGTGTATAGCAATGAATGCTATGTGCAGTACTGTAGTTACTGTAACTGGATGTAGTGTAGTACCATGAGCCATCATCAGGTAGCATCATGTGGTCACTCAAGGCCACTAATGTGTGCCACACTGCAACTATCTTGCTGTACATGAACTGCAGCACTTTGTCTACATTAACCATTTCACAGGCAGTTGTTACATGGGTATGGAAGGTGTTCAATAGGGAACATTGCTTAACATAAATGTGTTGTGTGTTGAAGAGTGTCGCACCGCCCCATGATAGGCCTCTACCCCTCAGGTATAGTATGTGTGCTGTGTGGATGACATTTGGGATACTGGAGTCTGACCTTACAGCAGGTGTCTAAATAGGCCATGTCTGTCATATTAACACTTACTGCAAATGACAAAGTGGTGTATGTTGTGTGCATGTGTACTGACTCTGCCTATACAATGTCCACTACAGTGTACCACAATTGGTTGGGATGCTCTGTGTATTGCATGTTTTTGAGGCAGCTGCTCATGTTACTGGGATGTGCATAGTCCTACAGAAAACATGCACAGCATGCATTATGTGTAGGTGTTTTAGATGTGTATATGGCCTACAACTCACCTATGACATACACATGTTATTTGCTATATTAAATGTAGAACACTCACCAGCATGGGTCTGCTGTCTTGCTGTCACACCAGAGGGACCTACAAGGATATGAGACAGTTTGTCAGTGTCAACAACTATGGCATTGCTGTTGTGAGTTTGCAACTTTGCAGTAGTACAACATGTGACAGTTACAGGCATACAGATTATGTTCCAAATTATCAGTATTGCATAACACCAGGCTCCACATCTTCTAAATACACAGTACACATCTGACATATGCATGTTCTAACAATCGAGCTAACAGTAGTGTACAGATATGCCATTTTACCTGCACGCTCCTTGTCAACTTGCTGTGTGACTCCGGCCTCCATGATGACACATGTCTGTTGTAGTGGTTGGCCAGGAGCCACCACGCTGAGGAGCAGCTCTTCCACTCTGGTGAGGGGCGGGTGTAATGCTGCACCACCACCTGTGGCAAGCTGTTATCTGCAGACATTGGAGGCATGTTGCCGGACATGTCTAATTAAATCACTGCAGTGATGGCGTACCTGCTCATAAGTCTGGTTATGCATGCCTACATCATTCACCCGACAGACAACCTCTTGCCACAGTGCAGTGCACCCATGCTGGTCCTGGCTGGTTCTGGAGAACAACAGGGTGTGATGTTGTAGTAGGGTAGCTACGATTATTTCCTCCTCTTCAGGGGAATACACAGGGTTGCGATGGTGAGACATGTCCCTGGAAGACAATAAAAGAATAATTGTGAGCAAGTCATGTGGCACACTTAACATTTTAAAGTACAGACATCAATGAAATGCCATATATAGCAACCTATTTGTTGTCAGTAGGTACACAGTTTAAATACCACATATCAGTGCTCAGCCCACAACTGCCTGACAGTGCCTGGCACGTTCTATATATTAAACCATGTTCTGCACAGCAGCAAAGTGAAACCAGTATGTAAGACTATGCAACAGTACATGGCACACTGTATGAGACACAATGCACCACCTAGTCACGGGAGGTATATATCAAGCTAATGCATGAAGAAAGATGTCATCCATTGCAATGAATGTAAAGTACAGTTACAGTATTACCAGCATACCACAGTAGTCTTTGATGCCAAACCCCTGCCTAACATATGTGCACAGTTGTTGATATAGGTGGCATACTGCTGTACTAGACTATGCATGTTGCTAGATACACATGTATACCCTGTAATGCAGATATGATTGAGGGCATGGTACAGGCATAATTACACACACATCAGACATACATACAACACACAAATGTATGCCAACCCAGATGAGCTTTACCTGTGTACCATACAGTACTGTGTGTCACTACTTACAAAACCTTATGCCTGGGGTATGTAATCTGTGAGGACTACAGGGAACACACAAAACAGTGTTTCCAAGCAATGTGAACATACACCATACTGTACTGTTTAGGCCTACAGCTTCAGGTAGTACTACAGTTCATATGGGAGTTGGATTCACCAACAGTACCACTCACTAAGCATACATGTACTGCTTTAGTTTACAATGGGACATCACAGTCGACAACAAGGGACTACATCACACCATATGCCATACTACTTTTTCTGCCTAGCAATAGCATACACATCTTTTGCTAGGACACAAACTACCATGACAGAAACAATTTCACACTAAGCTATCACACCTCTACAGACCTTGCACACATTCACCAACACATTCACCATCATACTCAGTCAACCTCACATAGCAATTATTGCACTAAGTACATGTATGTGTGCTTCGTGTCATGGGTAGGTATTCCCG
>NW_025049055.1:0-8952 GCF_019279795.1 Protopterus annectens | reverse complement strand
CAAAAGCCAGAATTACTCCCCATTGATTAATTAACTGAGCCCTGTCAAGAAGAGCCAATGAAGTGATCCCAGGGTTGTATTTTAGAAAGTATTACCTATCCACTCGTCAGGTTTCTCTTGAAGAGTGTTAGTGAGAGCTCTGCCTAATGTAGCGTTAGGGAATTTTGTTCCAAAAGCAGTGTAGTCTCTGTGACAGGAATCTATCCTTCCAGCATGTCTACTGTTGCATGTAGTGAGGTTTAGCTCACTAGACCGAGTGGGCTTGCAATGACTTGGATTTCTTTAGGTGGAGCATCGTCCACCAATTCTGGAGTTGGACATGGCTTTTGTAGAGATCGAGGAAGATCACCTCTGAGTAAGCGATATGCGACTGAGTAAAGCTGGAGTTTTTCCAGTCGGACTGCATAGGACCTATGTTTGAGGCCAGTAATCCTCTTGGTGAGGTACTTTTGTGGTCTGTCCAGTTGTTGGAAGTGTCTTGTGAGGTACATCCCAAATGGGGCATTGTACTCTATGATGGGTCTGATGAGCAGAGGGGCACTATAACCTCTTTATTTCTATATACAAACCCTTTAGTAATTAGATGGGCTACATAGAAGGATTTCCTAACTACTTTGGCAATATGATTGTCAAAGGAGAGAATAATATCTACCTGGGTCCCTGCAGATCTCTGGTACCTCTTCTCTGTATTAAGGGGCTGCCAGCTATGTGGTAATTCATGGCAGTGTTTTGATTTTCCCCAAATGGGATGATCTATGCATTTTTTTTGGCATTTAGCTTGAGACCATGACTTTGACACCAGGTGTCACGGGCCTCCAGTAAGGCCCTTTTGGGGAACAGTCTGTGTGTCAGCCGGAGAGTCAATTATGGCTCCCAGTTTGCGATCGTCAGCAAACTTTGGTTAGCCATAGTTCCTCCTGTGTTTGCCTGTACTTCTGAGAAGTATATGCCGAACAGTAAGTCCCAGACTGAGCCTTGTGGGACACCACTTGTGACTTTTTTAGAGTTGGACCTGGAGCCTGCTATTCTTACCATGTGAGTTCTGTCTGTAAGTCAGTTGGAAACCCATCTCATGATGTTGGGGTTTATGTTCAGGCTGGTGAGTTTTTCTATAATTCCCAAGTGGGGAATGGTGTCAAAAGCCTTGGCAAGGTCAAGGTAGGCTTGGGAACGCCTTCCTCATCTATGGCCTTGGTGACTGTCTCGAAGAAGACAAAACAGGTTTACTTTAGGCATGATCTGCCCCAACAAAAACACTAAACTGGGTTGGGTCAAGTGTTTGGAGGTTCCCCATGTCTTTGTTAATGAGTTCCATGATGATGCGCTCCATAGCCTTGCAGACCAGGCTAGTCAGGCTTATGGGGCGATAGTTACCAGGGTCAGTTGTGGCCTCACCAGCCAGGAGGAATAACCATTGCTGTGCTACCATTCTATGGGCCGCGTAGCCTGTGGAGGCGGCATGAGGTTGAACAGTGTGTTTAGGTGGGGGGTTAGTTCAGTTCTGTAGTTCGTGCAAGACTCAGCCTGGACGCCATCTGGCCCCATTGATGCTGAAGCTTTGGCTTTTGAAACGGCTGTTTCACCTGTGCATCTGTGATTTCCAGGACACTACACTTTTCTGGTATTGTTGTAAATCCTTTTGTGTGGTGGGAGGTGGTAGTTTTCTACCGAATCTATCTACCAGGATGTTTGGCAATATCAGTGGGTTCAGTACATTTCAGTGCTATTTCACACTAGCTCAGAGCATATCTGTTTTGAGCTGCCACACTTAGCTTCTTGACACTAGCCGGCAGAAGGCTTTGTGGTTATCTTTCAAACCCTTGGCTATTTTCTTTCAATTAGCCTTGGAGGATTGGGTGAGGACCTTAATTTCTTACTGATACTGATCATGGATGTCTTTCCTTCTTGGGATTTGCTTTTTCTGAGACTAGTTTCCTCCTTCTATTGTATAGCCTGTGTGTTTATGGCAGGGGTCCATCAGACTGGTTTCCTTCTCTTGGGGAGCGTAGTCCACTTGGTTTTGCTAGGGATGGCACAACCCATCGCCATCCTTGTAGGTTAACTCCCCATGGAAGTGCATTTGTAAAAGTTCCTGCATCTTTTGGACACTGTTATCCTTTAGTGTGGGGGCTGTGAACTTTGCCACCTCTATCTTAAGTAAGTGAAGTTTGCTATAGAAAAGCTTTTCACTGTGGTTTTGTCAGTGGTTGGGGTTGTTGGTGTGTGTGTGGACATCCCTGTTGATTAGTTTATGGTGACCTGATCTAACCAGTGCAGATTGGTTGATCTCCGGTGTGGAACACCTGTCGCCCATGTTGGTGATGACCAGGTCCAATATGTTTTCACCTCTGGTAGGGGAGTTTACCAGCTGATCCTGGGCATTTGAGTTGATAAATTCCAGGAAGTGCTGGACCTGGGAATTTGTGCTTGAGTAGTTTTTCCCAGTTAATGGTAGGGTAATTGAAATCGCCCAATATCAGGGTGTTCGGTAGGACCTTCATGTTTTCCAGTGTCTCCAGAAAGGCGGAGTGGTGGTCCACAGTCATGGAGGGTGATCTGTAGCAGGCCACAATTTGCATTGCAGATTTGTCTAATGTTAGTTGCACATGGATGATCTCGGAGGTATCATGCTGTACCACTAACCTGGAGGTAAGTATTATCCGCAGTGGTCTCATATGGATAAACCCCCTCCTTTTGTGTTTCAGTCCATGTTCTGTGGCCGAAATGTGGTATGAGTTGTGTTTCAGTAGTGCTGGGGTGTTCTGTGGAGCTCTGCAAACCCAGGTTTCGGTGCCATTGCACATATGTTGACATTCTCCACTTCTGAGGAGTGCTTGAAAGACGTGCATTTTCAGATTTAAACTCCTGGCATTGCAGTAGCATAACCCTCATTTTTTTATTTAGTATGATGTTCGGAGGTGGGTTTGACTTTTTGGGCCTTGCGCTAAAAAAGGCACTATGGGGGCAGCAAGAGCCTTGGCCAGTATTCAAAAAGCCTAGGGCGGTGATGCCAAGGTGCCAAGTTTATCTCTGTGCGCAGTGAGGCTTGTCGAGCTTGTCTTCCTTCAGCGCTTCAACCAGACACTGAATCCCGTTTGTAATGACACCAGAAGTTTTAGCCAATTTTGTTGAAATTGATCATTTTTTTCTTTATACTATTAATTATCATTCCTTTGGTGAGGGCAGGATGCTACTCAGGGTCAGGAGTCATCGCGCCCTGCCAGGGCTTCACATGATCAAGTAGCTCTTCCATGTCTCTTTTTCATGTAGTCCAGGGAGGGTATCTCTGTCATTCACACTAAGCATGAACAATGACAGGAAGTCATGTTGTACTTGTTCTGGAGTGACCTGAGTGCTTGTGCTATGTGGTAGATTCTGATTCCCGACAGGCAGCTAACAGTAACCTTCTCCTTGTGTCCAGCCTAGTGAGTGGGACGTCAATGTGCCTGACTATAGTGCACCACAATGTTTTGAGGTGAGTATTATTCGCCATGTAAGGGCTGTGATCATGCTGACACCACTGATTTTGTGTTTTATGTGTTGTCTGGTTTGTGATGGGAGGTGCAGGTTTTTGGGTGTCTGCTTTGGAGGTCTGTGATGCTTTTTCAGGTTTTATTTATTGAGGCTCAAGTATGATTTTGTGTATTTATGCTTATTTTTTGCCAGTACTGGTTTAGTATGTCTATGTGAGGCTGGATGGGTCTGGCAGCAAGTACATCTTCTCCTCATGACTGCCTGTTCCAGTCTTGGGTGGAGAGAGCTTAGCCTCCAATAGCCTACTATAATTACATCTCTTGCATATGTTAATGTTTGGGTGGTAGGAGGAGAGGGTTGTTCTGTGTGTACATGGGGCACGTTGTGGCAACATTGCCTCAGGATACCCGCAGAGTTCACCAGCTGCAATGGAGAGTATTCCTGAAATTGCCCTTATGGTCATGCCTGAACAGCTTGGGGTGAACTGCTTAGTCACTTGGTTGGTGAGGGGTGAATAATGAACCTTGTCTCGCTGGGCAGTCAAGTGTCAGGGTAGTATTAGTGCTGCTATTAGGATCTGAGCTTAAGCGCTTGGACTGTAGAGATGCTAACTGGGAGTGCTTAGGTTGAGAGTTAGTCTACTTTCAAGCGCGGAAAACTGAAGAAAGGATACTTGGTGGAGCCGGGATAAAGTTAGCTCTGCATCCTGCACTGCCTCGATCGTTACGGCAAAACTGTGCAAAACATGGTTTCAAGAAAGCAGCGAAATGAAAGATGAAATTACTTCAAAATGACACTATAAACTACTAATTCCTGGTATGGAACCACTCCTCCAGGGACAGATGGTTTGCTCAAAGCTCCCTCTCTCACAGGCAACAGAGGAAACCTCCCTCTATCCTTTTAAGGTAGCTAGGCAAACCTCAAGAAAATTGTAACACAGCCCACTGAATTCAGCACACTTGCCTGAAAAACTGGACTATACTAGCTAGAAAGGTGGGAAACAAGGACATTGTTTGCGTTTTAAAGATAAAAGGCAAAGACGGTAAAAAAATACACCTAAAACAGCTTTAAACGACTACAAACAGTAAAAAATACACTTAAAACAGCTTTAGATGACTACAAGCAATCAGAAAAGGCTTTTAAATAAATTAACCAATTAACCAGTAAAAAAACCTCAAAACTGAGCCCTGTTCCTGTAGTCTTCAATCAGACAAGTTCTAACTGCACACTCCTGCCACTGGGGTGCAGGGGAACCTTCTCCAAAAAAGAAGGCCAGGATTAGTGCTCAAGTTATAAAAACAAAGCTAGATTCAGCAGACCTGGATCTAGTCTATGCTACAGCAAACAAGGAACACCAATTTCAGTAAGAAACAGTTCAAATATGCAGGCACTATAAGCCTTTAACCAGAAATTCCCAGCTCAGAAAGGCAGAATCCAACCTCTCCTCCCACAAGAGTGCAGACCACACTGTGTGTGTGAGTCAGAGAGAGGTGTCAGTCCCTGGGGTCCCTCCAGTGTCCATGTGTGTGCTATGCATTGCCTCTACCAAGGCCTGAGCATACTGGGCATGCCTATGTCTGCCTATAGGAGCAGGCTCAGGGGCCTCCTCCTTTGAGTCCCACTGTGCCTGTGGGGACTTTGGCAATGGTGGTGGGCTGTGTGGCCCTTCCCCATGCTGATCCTGCTGCAGCTGTTTCTGCAGGATCATATTTGTGTAGCATGGCACATACTATGAACATGTGTGCACATGTGGTTGGACAGTACTGCAAGGCTCCATCAGATATGTCAAGGCAGCAGAACCGT
Organism: Protopterus annectens; assembly: GCF_019279795.1. Classification (NCBI taxonomy): domain Eukaryota; kingdom Metazoa; phylum Chordata; order Ceratodontiformes; family Protopteridae; genus Protopterus; species Protopterus annectens. The sequence goes on along the minus strand of NW_025049055.1, from coordinate 3,675 downwards.
GACTTGCGCATCCCAGACACATGCTCTATAATGATCCTGGTTTGTGCATGTGCCTCATTATGGCATTATTGTGTGGATGTGTGTGCATTTCTGATGGGTGTCATCATCCATGGCTCCAGTGCATAGTCAGCATCCCCCACCAGATGGCCATTCGGGATGCCCCCACTGGCAAATGTCTGGTAAGCTGTGACAAATGCCAAATGTGGGAGTCGTGATAGCTTCCAGGGCTGCCAGCACAAACTTTCATGATAATGCCCTGGGCATTTCACATGACCTGGCAGTTGATGGAGGGGAATCCCTTGCGGTTTATGTAGATCCTACCCTCTTCACTGGGTGGTGCTTTGATGTGGCTGTGCATGCAGTCTATGGCACCCAGTACCTTTGGGTATTCTGCTACATGGTGGAAGAGATGCATATTGCTGGTCCTGTCCTCATGGATGTTGGAGAAGTAAATGTGCTCACTGGCATGTGGTAGCATGTCATCCAGGAGCTGGTGGAGTACCTTGGATGCAGATGCCTGTGAGACCCCCATGATGTCTCCAGTAGGTCTTTGAAAAGTACCTGTAGATAGAATTCTTAAGGCTATATATACCTTGGTATCCACTGGGATGGGTTCCCCTCTGTTGGCTCTAGGTCTGAGTTGAGGCCAGCACAGCTCGGTGATTTGCTGAAGTATGTCTCTGTCCACCCTGTAACTCTGTACTATCTCCAGATTATGTAGCCTCTGATAAGTTACCCTGGGTCTGAACATGCTTCTCCTCCTCCTCCGTCTGTGGTGGTTATCAGCATTATCCTCCTCTCTGTTCTCAGCCTCTAGCACATACTGATGGATCAAAGCAATGGCAGCCCCTAACATGTTTCCACTTAAAATTCCCCCACATGTGTACACCAATGGTGCAGAGTTTTTGGGAATAAACAGACTGTAAGGTGTTTCCATAGTTTATACTGATGTGCTGCAGATGCTGCCTGTATGATTGGCTAACTATGTTGCATTCCACCTGCTAGCTAAGTCCAGTAATTTGTCTTGATTCAACATTTATTCTGTATTTTTCTTTTTTTCCCTTCCCATTTCCTCCCCTTTTAAGCCCCAAGCCATGCCACACAACCATGGTGTCCAAATATAAACAGTTCTGCTATTTCCGGGGTTTTTATTATTATTTTAGTCCCAGTGTGCACCACACAAATCCATTTAGGCAATGTAAACAAGAAGAAATGTCCCTCCCTGGATTTGAACACACTCTTCATTTCATGGTATAAGTCAAAACAGCCTCAGACCATCCCTTTGCTTATCTAACACAGCATAGGGCTGCAGCAATGTGTTCCCCATGCATGATAACCTTTTCATTTCTGTTGTTCCTCCTAGTTACACGATCATGCTATAGCACCTACATGGTTAGGTGCAGTTTGGCACTTCAAAGATTTTTGTGATTCAGTAAATTTCCCCTCATTTGCATAGCCCACTGCCTTAGTCCATAGTTACTGCACTACCACAGAGCCTTTCCCCTTGACAATCACTGATCCCTGGTATTGTTTTGATTCTGCATGCCATAGACCATACTGGGAAAATGCAGATTTCCCTTAAAATTGAGTTTTCGCATTTTTTTTTTACTTTTAGCACGATCCTGTTTGCGGACCACTGCCGTATGCTTAAACGGCTGAGATCGGCCAAAAAAAGTCTTTTATTTTTATAAAAATTAAACACTTTTCCATGCCAATATATTTGACCATTGGCATGCCTAGAGAGTATAATACATGCTTTTTTGGAGCTGTCATGCCTCTGTTTTGTTATTTGCAGAAATGTATTTGGTTAGTAACCGAATACATTTCTGCAACTACTAAATCATTCTTGCATATGGATACCTGCCACTTGCTGAATCTCAATTCACCCTCATTTGCATGTTTTTCCGCCAGCAAATGAGGTGGTAAGGCATTCTGCACAGGTTTCTGTGCAAGAACAGTGTAGGCTTTCTCAGGAACTCATGCACATCAAACAGTCGTTTGACTGAATAAACTCGTGGCCGCATATTCAGCATCTAGGAGAAGCGGCTAATTGTCCCTGCATGGAAAAAGTACTTTATTGAATCCCAGGTTGTATGTTTACTGTGACATATAAAATGCAATTTAAAACCTAGAACCTAAAGAATACTATCACCATAAAGGTAGCTTATGCTGAATAGTTTGTCATTTACACTTCTTTAGTGACGCCTATTTTTCCAGACATATGTATATTTGTTTGAAATGTGAGGGCATAATTTGATTTTTTTAAAAAGCTTAGGCTCTGTCCATTGAAAGTTACATTTGGCAACTTCGGAAACTCCATTATGGAATGAGTTAAATATATGACAAGAATATGAAATGTCATGAAGTAATAAATTGGTATAAGCTGTAATTGAACCCTTGACCCTATGCAAAAATATCAGCTTACAAACAGGATAAGTCTGTCAACATACCACATAGGAACTCCCACTTTATTATATCCAGTAGCCTAAGAACTGTTAAATTAACTGCTGCACAGTACCGCCTTTAGTCTGCCTTTACTCTGTATTCCCATAGCACAAAAGATTAAGCACATTTGCATGAATGTAACCTGCTCAGTGCAGATTAAATTTAAGTATTCAACTTTTGCAATAAGAAGTTAAAAAGCATTCACTGTCACTCATCACTGCTGTGCTATTCCAACATCTGTGCAAATGCAAAGAACATGAAGTGAAGGCTTTTCCATAAAACCACCCAGCCTATATGTATTTACATGTCATTCTATTTTTTTGAATAATTTAAACATGAAAAAGGGGTAGTTAGGACAGTGGTGAAAATGGGGTTGGCAAGCAAAGGGTAGGCCACTGGGAAAGAATACAGAAAATTGCAGGAGGATCAAAGGACAGCACCATAGCTATATACTTCTTTATAATGTAAATGTACAATTGTTCATAGGTTCTTGTGGTAGGTACTTAGGCCTGTCTGCCCAAGGGCACAGTTATAAAGCCAGGCAAGAGTCTCATCGCTTTAGCCGCCCCATTGAATGACTAACTGAGCCTCTTTCAAGAAGAGCCAATGAAGTGATCCCAGGGGTGTATTTTCTGTTACCCATCCACTCTGCCAAAGTTTTGAAGAGTGTTAGTGAGAGGCCTGCTTAATGTGAAGCAGGAAGTTTGTACCGCTATGTGTTTCGTGCGACAGGAATATATCCTCCAGCATGTTTCAGTTTATTGTTGTGGCTGCGGCCATCCGTCAGAATGGAGTGCCCGTGAAAATCTGGATTAGGTGGAGTACGTCCATCAATTCTGTGTTGGACATGGTTTTTGCAAGTCAGGCGGAGATCACCCTGGAGTAAGCCGATATTACTGAGTACAGCTAGAGTTTCAGTCGGGCTGTGTATATGTATATTGAGGCCAGTAATCCTCTTTGGTGAGGTACTTTTTGTGGTCTTTCCAGCTGTTGGAAGTATCTTGTGGAGTATATCCCAATGGGGCATTGTATTTCATGATGACTTAGTGAGTATGAGATGGGCACTATAACCTCTTTATTTCTAGATGTGAACCCTTTAGTAATTAGATGGGCTACATAGAAAGATTTCCTAACTACTTTGGAAATATGATTGTCAAAGGAGAGATTACTATCTACCTGGGTCCCCAGATCTCTTATTACCTCTTCTGTATTAAGGGGGCTGCCACTTAT
>NW_025049054.1:0-30357 GCF_019279795.1 Protopterus annectens | reverse complement strand
AAATCTGAAGAATCCCATTAGGTCTATTAAAGCAACCCATTAACTTAGGTTAGTGTCAAAAAGTTAAGGACAATTAAATATTTTCTTTAGCTACATTATGAAACAAAGGAACAGTACCCAGCATTGCTCTAAACACATTCAAAATGGTACCTAGCACTTGGACCTAGTAGCTATTGCCAATATACTAATATGTTTACCCCAGAGACTTCTATCCAAAGTCTACAAGTCCCCCTTAATCCCGTATATCCCCAAATATCACAAAGAAACATGTACCAAAGGTGCTATCTAAGACTTAAAATACTTCTTCTCTGGGGACAGTCAGTATACCCAAATGTTTGATAAATAGTGCTAACCACATTCTCAATGAGACCCTCCTCAAACTGTTCAACTTAAGTTTAACTACAGGTTTTGCCCCTGAAATTTGACACACTGCAGTGGTGATACTCCTGTATAAGGGCACCAGCCCCATATATTATAGACTCATTAGCTTGACCAGTCTCACCTGTAAAGTCATGGAATATATTATAACTGAACTTATAAGCTATGATATCAAAAAATCTTATCAGGCCGAACCCACAGCAATTAGGCTTTATCAAGAAAAGATCCTGCTTAATAAACCAGGTTTACTTCTTCAAAAGGGTTAGACTATCTACAGTGGTCATTCTGTTTAAATGGCTTATCTTAACCTGGACAAGGTGTGGGATACTACACTTCACAGAGGTATTATAAGAAAGATGAATGTTTTAAAAATAAATGCATATGTGCCAAGATGGAGACAGAACTCAGCACAGGTGGCAGGCACCTCATCAGAAGATATGAAGAAAACAGGTGGAGTCTCCCAGGACTCAGTGTTGGGACCCCTCCTTTTCATCAGTTACTTTTTCAATCTTCATACAGTGAACCAAGATTCCTGGCTAACCTAGTATGTAGATGATTGCAAACAGAGAGTTATTGTCCACTCCCCGTCTGATGGCCAAACTCTTCAGCAAGAACACACCCATAAATATCTGGTGTGCTAAAAATGGGATCAGACTAAATGCAAGAAAGTACAGTATCATCATATTTGGTAGACAACTCCTCACATCAGCATACAGTATGGACAATATCCCATTACAAAATGAAAATGTAGTTTGGAACCTTGTAACATGAGTCAATAATTCCTTCTCTTTCAATCATTTGACAACAGTAGACCGAAGATTCTTCTACTTAGTACAACTAGCTGCCAACAGAATATCATCCAGATATAAAGAGATCATCTTTTGCTTGTGTTCCTGGCTGATTATGCCAGTTATTGAGTACAATGACATTTTTAGGATGTGCCTCACTAGACACTTCAAACAACTAAAAAGACCACACCACAGAGGTTGATAACTAAGAAGATTACAGGCTTAAAGACCCTGTGTTACCAAGAGAGGCTAAAGCAATGCCCCTTTATTCAGTATCCTATAGACTCTTGACAGGAAATCTGTACATTGTCTTCTATGCCATTACATACCCAGTTGTCCTGAATCTCCTGTATCCCTGCAAGCATGATATAATAGTTCCATAAATACCACAACCAAGGGCCTACACCTTCATCAGCAAATAAATAAAACACAGTGGAGAGACAGATTCATCATGCAGTGCTTGTCCCACTCCAGGAACCTCTGTCCCTGCAGTTTAGGCAGTATAATACACTATCATCCATCAAATGATACCTGGTCGATTGGATGGGTACCCACAAGTTTACCCTGAGATTGACTGACCAAGCTATTCTGGAGAAAGGGGATATGACATGAGGGTGGGTACTAGTAAGGCATACATGGTCAAAAGACTCAATTAACTTGAAAGTCATATGAATCCAATAAATCCTATAAAACCACTGCTCCTCTTGCTTCCTCCCTAAAATCACATGTCTGGCAGCATATACAGCTAAATAGCCCTGCCCAAAAAAAGAAAAAAAATCAAATTCATTGCAATGATTTTACCTTCCATCCAATATCAACTGACACCATTAGAAAAATCCTGCAAAAACTAAAACCATATTCTATAGTCCTTAACTATATCCATTTTGAGTGTATACAACATGCAGGAAAAGCACTGCCTGTCCAATTGTCATACTAATAAACAGCTAAATAAAAGTACAGTATAATGCAGCATCATTGAAACAATCCTAAAATACCTCATTTCACAAAGGTGGGGAAAAGGTAGTATCTCAAAACTTCAAAACATTGTTCTAACCCATGTCTCTAAAATTCTTGAAATATGCATAAACAAATACTAGGATGTCTTAACAAAAATAAACTATTATTTCCAACTCAATATAACTTTCAGCCTAGAAATTTCACATACTCAGCACTCTTATCTTTCTTACATACAATGTACACTAAGTTACAGCAAAATACCCAAACTGCTTCTATCTTTTTAGACCATTCTAAACAATTCAACATTGTATCAAATGAGGCGTTACTTAAAAGTTTGTCTGACCAATTTCTATGTTGCTCCTAAGTTGGTTTATATGGAAGCTATCAATCAGCTGAATAGAAAGGCACCTTCTCTGCAGTTTTTAACCGTACTGTTACTGAATGGAAAGGAACCTTCTCTGCATTTTTTACCAGTACTGTCACTGTATGGAAAGGCACCTTCTCTGCATTCTTTACCAGTACTGTTACTGTATGGAAAGGTGCCTTCTCTGCATGCTTTACCAGTACTGTTACTGTATGGAAAGGTGCCTTCTCTGCATTATTTACCAGTACTGTCACTGTATGGAAAGGCACCTTCTCTGCATTCTTTACCAGCACTGTCACTGTATGGAAAGGCACCTTCTCTGCATTCTTTACCAGTACTGTCACCGTATGGAAAGGCACCTTCTCTGCATGCTTTACCAGTACTGTTACTTATGGAAAAACACTTTCTCTGCATTCTTTACCAGTACTGTTACTGTATGGAAAGACAGTTTCTCTGCATTCTTTACCAGTACTATTACTGTATGGAAGGGCACCTTCTCTGCATGCTTTACCAGTACTGTTACTGTATGGAAAGGTGCCTTTTCTGCATGCTTTACCAGTACTGTTACTGTATGGAAAGGTGCCTTCTCTGCATTCTTTACCAGTACTGTTACTCTATGGAAAGGTGCCTTCTCTGCATGCTTTACCAGTACTGTTACTGTATGGAAAGGTGCCTTCTCTGCATGCTTTACCAGTAATGTTACTGTATGGAAAGCTGTCTTCTCTGCATGCTTTACCAGTACTGTTACTGTATGGAAAGGCACCTTCTCTGCATGCTTTACCAATTCTGTTACTGTACGGAAAGGTGCCTTCTCTGCATGCTTTACCAGTACTGTTACTGTATGGAAAGGCACCTTCTCTGCATGCTTTACCAGTACTATTACTGTATGGAAAGGCACATTCTCTGCATTATTTACCAGTACTGTTACTGTATGGAAAGGTGCCTTCTCTGCATTCTTTACCAGTACTGTTACTGTATGGAAAGGTGCATTCTCTGCATACTTTACCAGTACTGTCACTGTATGGAAAGGCACCGTCTCTGCATGCTTTACCAGTACTGTTACTATATGGAAAGACAGTTTCTCTGCATTCTTTACCAGTACTATTACTATATGGAAAGGCACCTTCTCTGCATGCTTTACCAGTACTGTTACTATATGGAAAGGTGCCTTTTATGCATGTTTTACCAGTACTGTTACTGTATGGAAAGGTGTCTTCTCTGCATGCTTTACCAGTAATGTTACTGTATGGGAAGCTGCCTTCTCTGCATGCTTTACCAGTACTGTTACTGTATGGAAAGGCACCTTCTCTGCATGCTTTACCAGTTCTGTTACTGTACGGAAAGGCGTCTTCTCTGCATGCTTTACAAGTACTGTTACTGTATGGGAAGGCACCTTCTCTGCATACTTTACCAGTACTGTCACTTTATGGAAAGGCACCTTCTTTGCATGCTTTACCAGTACTATTACTGCATGGAAAGGCGCCTTCTCTGCATGCTTTACCAGTACTGTTACTGTATGGAAAGGTGCATTCTCTGCATACTTTACCAGTACTGTTACTGTATAGAAAGGCACCTTCTCTGCATTCTTTACCAGTTCTGTTACTGTATGGAAAGGTGCCTTCTCTGCATGCTTTACCAGTACTGTTACTGTATGGAAGGCACCTTCTCTGCATGCTTTACCAGTACTATTACTGTATGGAAAGGCACCTTCTCTGCATGCTTTACCAGTACTGTTACTGTATGGAAAGGCACCTTTTCTGCATGCTTTACCAGTACTATTACTGTATGGAAAGGCACCTTCTCTGCATTCTTTACCAGTTCTGTTACTGTACGGAAAGGTGCCTTCTCTGCATGCTTTACCAGTACTGTTACTGTATGGAAAGGCACCTTCTCTGCATGCTTTAGCAGTACTGTTACTGTATGGAAAGGTGCATTCTCTGCATACTTTACCAGTACTGTTACTGTATGGAAAGGTGCCTTCTCTGCATACTTTACCAGTACTGTTACTGTATGGAAAGGTGCATTCTCTGCATACTTTACCAGTACTGTTACTGTATGGAAAGGTGCCTTCTCTGCATACTTTACCAGTACTGTTACTGTATGGAAAGGTGCATTCTCTGCATACTTTACCAGTACTGTTACTGTATGGAAAGGAGCTTTCTCTGCATACTTTACCAGTACTGTTACTGTATGGAAAGGTGCCTTCTCTGCATACTTTACCAGTACTGTTACTGTATGGAGAGGCGCCTTCTCTGCATGCTTTACCAGTATTGTTAATGTTCCCCAAAGATCCATCCTTGGCTTCCTACTACTCCTTTCCTTTACAAGTAGCATTATAAAATACTTAGTCATGGCACCATTATTCAGTATGCCAATAACTCCACTCTAATTTGCTCTGCAGAGACAGCATCCAAACTCCAGAACAAACTCATCTTTCCCTGAATAAAATAGAAAACTGATTGACAGAATATAAGCTAATAATAAATGCTCATTGCTCCATAAATCAACTCCAAAATCATACAGAAAATCACCATATCTGTGAGAATAACTCTACTCTTCAGACTATATAATAAACTGAGCTTCTAGGATTAATTATTGACAACATGCCAAAGTCTGACCAACATATTAACTATGTAATATCCAAAAACAATCAAAACGTAGGTCATTGTCATTATCATCATTACCCCCTTCTCCCATTTTCTACACTGGCATCAACTCTTGCCATCTGTCTCTCAATTCTGTCACTCTCCTGCCTTCTTTGATACTCATGCCTGACTGTCGGATGATTCTCTCCCACCTCTTTGTTGGACACCCTTGTTTCCTCTTTTCTTCTTCCTGTCTGTCCCAAATCTTCTCCACAAGATTGTCTTCTGCTCTTCTGCAAATGTGTCTGAATCACTGTAATCTGTCCTCTTTGACATTTTCTGCAATTTGAGCTACAATGGCTTTTTCTCTTCCATCCTCATTTCTTTGTCAGTCCCACGGTGTGCATCCTGCCACCCATCTCAGATACTTCATCTCCATCACTTCCAGCTTCCTCAACTGCTTTGCCTTTACTGCTCATTTCTGTATCATACAGTAGTACTGGTTGCACCAGTTTTGTACATTTTACATTTCAGCTTCTTTGGCATTCTTTTGTTATACACTACAGCTGACACTCTGTGCCAATTGGATGCAGCCCCTCTGATTCTAGCTTTGACCTCCTCATTCAGATTTTCCTTCTCCTCAACCACCTCTCCTAGATACCTGAATTTGTTAACCTGTCCCACTATTTTCCCATCTATCTCAATTCTCAGCTTCTTCTGATTTCCCCAATTTGATGCCATTACAACAGTCTTATCTGTACTCTGTTTCACTCCATGTGCCTTCAGTTTTGGATTCTAATGTCCTATCCTTATGCTACATCATCTACATACAGCAGCTTTCTTGAGTTGTCCCAACCTCTTTGCTAATGTAGTCCATCACCAGTATGATAAGCAGTGATCTCAGAGCTGAACCCTGATGCACAACCACTCTCACTAGGAACCTCTTCGTGAGACTGAACACTGTTTATAGTTGAGTGATTGGGTCCTTGTACATAGCTTGCACTAATTCTACTAATGTTTCTGGGACTTCCAACCACCACAGGACTGCACAAATCAACTTTCTTGGAACCTTGTCATACGCCTTTTCTAAGTCTAGGAATGCCCAGTTGGACTCTTTCCTCATCTCTAGTTCTTTTTCAACTATCTGTTTCACTGTAAACATCAGGTCAGTTGTGCTTCATCCTGATCTGAATCCAACTGCTCATCTCCCATCTTACTTTACACTACTCTGTGTATTCATTTATCGAACAACCTCACCAGAACTGTCATGCAGTGTGATAGGAGCTTGATATCTCTGTACTGCCCACAGCTGTGGATACCCTGTTTGTTCTTGAACACTGGTACTAGAATGCTTATTCATCAGTCTTTGAGGATATGCCTTTCTCTCCACACTGCTATGAGTACCCCCAGTAGCCATTTCTCCGCTATCTCACCCAGCATTTTTATCATATCTGCAGTGACCTCATTTGTGACTGCTGCTTTCCCTAGCTTCATTTTCCTTATTGCTGTTCTTTCTTCTTTTATGGTGGACTCCTCCTCCTCTCTCATTGTAGGCTGTGTCTGGGGCAGTACAGCTTCTCTGTGCTTTTCTTCATTCAGAAGCTGTTGGAAGTACTCCATCCATCTGCTTTTGATGTCCTCTAGACTAGTGAGCAGGATATTGCTGGCATCCATTATGAAGGGTGTCTGACTATCTTTCTGTCTTTGCCTTGCAACCAAATATAGTTTAATTGTGCCATCTACTGACTCACTTTCCAGAAGTTGATAAAGTGCCTCTGATGCCTTGTTCTTTGCTATTACAACTCCTTTCTTCACCTCTTTGTTAGCTAACCAGTATTTCTTACTAGCCTGGTCTGTCTTTTCTATCTCCCACTTTTTCTTGTATTCCGTGCGAGAGGATGGCATAATGGTTAAGGTATTTACCTTACAGACGCAAGGTTCAGGGTTTGATTCTCACATGGGGTGATTGGCTAGGCTTGAAATGGCTCACAAGGGCAGTTAGCCTAGTTCTAACCTATGACTTCCTGGACTTCTGCATTCCATCAATAGTTTTTCTTATTTTCATATGTGGCTTGGCCGCATATCTGTTCTGTAGTTGCCACACATGCTGATTTAAGAAGTTGCCAGTCTTCTTCATTTCCACCTCTTCTTCTTGAGGTGTTAGAGCCCTGAGTAATTCCCTGAGCTATTGTGTTTTCTCTCAAGTCAACTTCCAAGTCTTCAGCCATGTCCCTGTTCAGCTTAGAGCCTTCTCTGACCACTATTTGCAGATGACTGCAGCAACATCATCACAAAAAGAAAAAAATCCTTTATATTAGACACTTTGGATTTCCTCTGAGAGATTGAATGCATGTCCATCAGTGACAGCACTATCTTGGTAAAATTCACATGTAACTATAGCAAAAAAGCAGTTAACTTTCTGGACCTCACCATAAGTAATGATCCGGAGAAAGGCACTCTAACTAACAGTGTCTATAGGAAACCTACTCAAATAAACATGTTGCTACTGCTACACAATAGCAGAATTCACCCTCAAATCATAGTGTTTCACCTCATACAGTTCAAACTACTGCCCATTAACCTTCAGACACATTCATCTGCGCTATTTCATTGGTCAAGTTTTGAGAGAAACAAGTAAAGGCAGAGTGAAGTGGATAAAAGTTCCTGTGTATAAGAAGATGAAAGCAGTTAAGAGAGAGATTAAAACAGAGAAAGCGAGAGAGAGAAATAATAATAGAAAAAAATCTTTAAACACAAAGCGTTCAGGAGAACATAGGTGAAGAAAGAAAGGTGAAACACAAATTAAAAGAGAATGGGCCAAGTAAGGGAGGAATTATCTTTGGATATAGGGAGTACAAACAAGGACGGAAACAGTAAAACAAACAAGAAACATAAAGTAGCTACTGGGTAGGAGCTTATGGATGGAAAATTGAAGGAATGAAGTGATGCAAAAGGACACAGGAGTGTTGGAGCATCAATTGGTATACTAATATAAGAAAGGAAGAAAGTGAAAAAGGCAAATCTGTAAGGGAGACGCAGAATAAGAGATACCGGAAAGGGTGGCAAAAGGAGAGAAAATGAGACAGTAAAGAAGGATACAAGGCATTAAAGAGAAGCTAATCACAAATGTTATGCCAAAATCAGCCTCCTAAAAGGGGAATGGAAAAAAGGACAGGAGGCCAAGATTTGGAACTTTGTAATGCAGTGAATGAAAGAACGGGAGAAAGGAAAACCAGAGAAAAAAAATGGATGGAAACCAAAAGCTCCATCAAATACAAAGACAGAGACCAAAGAAATGAATAAGAGCAATGTGTATACGGGAAGTTAAATCTTGGGTCTGTTAAATTACTCTATACTATATCCATAATATAAACAAATGAAAGACAAGAGACTGGAGTAAGAGGATAAATAAAGAAGGTGAAAAATAGAGTAACAGCAACACGACAGAGGAGCAAAAATGTGCAACAAAAATAAGGTAGGCTGAACTATCTAGAATAGCGATTATAAATATTTATGTAAGTATGGCCAATGAGGGGTTCTATATTTCAGATACTAAAGCTCAAGAGCAGGTCATGGTTCAGGAAGGAGAGTGAACCTTAGCTTCTATTTGGAAATTCCAAAGTTTTCATATTAAGTCCCCTCAAATCTTCAAAATAAGTCACCTTGAGTCAGTATTCATTTTGGATTAGTACTTTCATGTTATAGACTTCATCACATCTGGGAAAACTTATAGTAATACTGGCTAAGGCATTGATCTTTTATATAAATTCAGCAAATGGGTGTGGGAAGAGCAGTTTTTGTTATTGAATTTCCTATTAGCCTTTTAATTAGCTATAATCAAAGTTTCCTTATTGGCTGTGCTTCCTTTCTTTTAATTTGCATATGTACTTCAGAATTAGCCTTTTAACTGGCTGAAATTGAAGCTGCCAGATTGGCTGTACTTTCTTACTGCTAATTTGTATAAGGTTTTCAGAATCGTTCTGATTTAATGTTTTTCTCCTCACCTCATCTGTGTTCCCAGCTCCTTTGCTTTACATTGGTCTACATCTAACTTTATACTTGGTTTTATAGTGAATTCAAAAAAGAATTCTGTTTTTTTCTCTTAATCCACAAGCAATAACAATCTTCAAATCATCAAAAGTTGGACAGAGTCCATTTTTATGAATCTTAATGTTATTAAAAATACAAAAAAGTAACAAAACTAAAAAACATTGACTAATTAGGAATGAGACAATAGTAGAGCCCGCTTTTATAGGGCTTTATTTTTTTTATCCTGTGTTAGACCTTTCTTAGCACAAACAACAGCTGTTCAGCACCCAATGTTCAAGAAAGACAAACGACAGTTGAATAAAACACCTTTATAAAACACAGAGCTTTCGGGACACACCCTTCCTCAATGATTAACATAAGGTTCATTAAAAAGTTCACTTAAATACACCCAAAAAGACATCACATGACCCGCAGCCAGGATCATATGACCAGAAATTCAATTAAAAAGGGTCAATATTTAATACATATAAAGGTACATATAAATACATATAAAAAATGTGAAAATTCTTATATAGAAATGAAAATATGAGCATCATCTTCACTTCAGTTTTGTTTGTTGTATTTTAACCAATATTGGTTTTAAAGAAACAGCTGTGTTCAAACCTGGATATACATCAGCCATAAGGCGTATTATCCATTCATATTCCTTTGTTTCTAACAGATTATTTATATCCCCACCTCTAAAGGGTTTCTGTACCATATCTAAAACTCTAAACTTAAACTTATGGTTCTCACCTAGTGTCCTAATGTGTTTACCCAAGGCATTATTTTCACATCCTCTCCTGATTTCTGACTTATGTTCTATAATACGGTCTTTCAGTTTACGTGTTGTTTTCCCGACATAGAAACAAGTACAGGCAACGCATGTTGCTAGGTATACCACATTATTAGATATACACGTTGCCAAATCATGAAATACAAATATTCTTTTGGATACTGGATGTTGGAACATACTATTAGAACCCAGATCCATACTATTGGAAGAAATTATATCATTGCAACAACTGCAATTATGACAACAAAAGGTACCAGTTTTAGCCCCTATAGACTGCTTAATAGTATTGATGTTAAAATCTTTGTAACATAACAAACTTTTAAAGATCTTTTTGTTCCTATAAGCAAAAGATGGTCTCATGCCTACCAATGCAGCAATGTCATCCTGTGCAAGAAGTACTTTCCAATATTTACTTATAATATTCTTAACTATATGTGATCTTGAGGTATAAGAGGTAATGAACCTTAATTTCTCATCTTTAGATGTAATAGATGGTGGGGTATCATCAAAATTGCAACTGAAGGTAGGCTTATAAAGTGAGCTCCTGTTGGTTTCTATTTCCTTCCTTATATCAGTTAACAATGACTTAGAGTATCCACTCTCAATAAATTCCTTGTACGTTTCATCCATCTGTTTCAAAAAAATCATTTCAGTAGTATTCATTCTACTTACGCATAAGTTGTGCTTTTACAATACCCTGGAACACATGAGAAGCATGCATACTAGATGCATGTAAATATCTACCACATGATACTTCTTTTTTATGTATTGAGGTTATTATGTTATCACCTTCTATTGTTAAATTAACATCTAGAAAATTTATATCAACGTTAGAACATTCCATTTTGAACCTTAAAAATTAGTAGTATCATTAAGATGGTCAACAAATTCTGTGAGTTCAGTCAAGGAACCTCTCCATACAAAAAAACAATCGTCCATAAATCTCTGGTAAAACCTAACCTTCTCATTTATATATTTCACCCCATCAAAAATATGTATTCTCTCCCATTCATGCAACACTAAGTTAGCATAGGTATTTGCTACGGCAGTGCCCATTGCTATGCCTGTTAACTGCAAGTAGTATTCTTCATTGAAAATAAACACATTATTACGTAAAACCACATCAAGCAACATACATATGTTCTCAATATGCCTAGTTGTAAAATTTGAACAACGTGTTAAGAATTGACGTATAGAGTCAAGGCCTAAGTCATTCGGAATAACAGTAAATAGAGAAGTTATATCCATAACTACCAGATATATAGGCCCATAGGTTATATCAAAGTTAGTAGCTTTCATATGCCAACACTTCAATTTTTTCAAGAAGTCAACTGAATCTCTCAAGACGGCATGGCAATGGGACAACAAGGGACCCAATTGTTTTTGCAAATATAGAGAAATAGGCTCAGTAGCCCAGCCATTGCCAGAGACTATTGGTCTCATTGGTGGATTGTCTCTAGATTTATGGACTTTGGGTATGCCATATAATTGAGGTATGACTGGACATGACACAGTAAAAAAATGAAATAAATCTATTGAAATATCACAAGATAACTGCAAGTCATAAATACACATATTTATGTAAGATATACATTTCTTTACTTCTGAGTATGATATACTTTTGAATGCTGTAACATCCTTCAACAAACTTAAAACAGAATCAAAATACTTGTGTTTGTCCATAATCACAACCATGCCACCCTTTATCTGCTTGTTTAATTATAATATTAGAGTTATTTTTCAAGTCATTTAAAGCCAGGAACTCTAAATATGTAAGGTTGAAATTCTTAACATTATTCTTGTTAGCAAAGGCCTGTCTCAACTCATGTTCACATAGATCATTAAAGGCAGTCAAAATTGGTATATTATTAGGTATAAAAGTACTTCGTTTACAGACATTCATTTCATGTGATTCATTTTAAAATCAATTTCAAGCTTACAGATCTGGTAAACATTTTCAAATCAGTAAGAACATTTACAATATCATCCCCACAAGTAGGAATGAACCCCAGTCCTTTTTTCAACACAGAACAATGTTCAGAGGTTAGCTTAATGGAAGATAGATTCAATATACCTGCCCTTATCTCTTGGCTAATTTCACTTGTTTTAAAGGACTTGAATTCTTTCTCTTGTTGTCCATATTCGTCAACGGAAACGCCTCGTTGTCGCCTCCCTCTGGATCTAGACCTAGACCCAGTAGCACGCTCCTTCACTCGTTCTGCCTGCTGCAACTGAAAAGGCTTATTGAAAAAGCTCAAAGTACTTTGATTCAACTTTCTTGCACCTTCAGCAGCATTTGAGTCATTCTCTGTAGTTAGTCCATTTGCAGACGTTTTCAGGTCTGCTGTCTCTCACACATCTTTCTGGCACATCCTCAGGCTCGGAGGCATGTGCCGTTAAATGATGTCATCACGACGATTTTCGAGTGCTCCATATGAGCGCCAACATTTAAAGTGGCAGTACTCTTCTCACAGAACACATCCAGAGTATCAAGCAAATTCACAGACTTCTTGGAATTTATGCCACCAGATTTATTTGTAGAATTCACAAAAGGTTCATTCCTAGGCCAGGAGAAGATATTACCACATTGAAAATCCTTTATGTCTCTGATTAATTTACGTTTTTTAACTGCTTCCAGTCTATCATCTAGAGCTGATAGTCTATCTATCATGGATTGGTAAGATGAAAGCATATTCTCAAAACAAGGCAAAGCAAACAAATCATCTTCCATAGAGATTATCTCATTTTTTAGTTCAAGTTCTACACCCTGAAGTGATTGTTCATTAAGACCATGTAATCATGGCTTAATTTGAGATTTAAACACTGCCATTGCTTAAGTAAGTCAGGGTAGGTGTTACCATAGGAGGGCATTTTAATACCCTGAGTCCACGAGGCACCACGCCTTTCTCAATATAAGCAGAAAAACTAAAACGCGTTGCCACTGAAGGCGTTTATGCACCCACCTTCCTTTCCAAGGTTTGTAACTTGCTCATACTCTATTAAATCCACATTTGGTGTAGGCATTGCTTTGTCACCAGCAGGTAATACTTCAGGCAAAACCTGTAGTAAAGGATTCACTTCTCTTTCGAACTGGAACTTTAAACGATTTAAAGATTCCATTAGGCTGCAATAGGCTTAGACAAAATCCAACTATCCAGCAGCAAATAATAACACAAACAACAGCTGTTCAGCACCCAATGTTCAAGAAAGACAAACGACAGTTGAATAAAACACCTTTATAAAACACAGAGCTTTCGGGACACACCCTTCCTCAATGATTAACATAAGGTTCATTAAAAGTTCACTTAAATACACCCAAAAGACATCACATGACCCGCAGCCAGGATCATATGACCAGAAATTCAATTAAAAAGGGTCAATATTTAATACATATAAAGGTACATATAAATACATATAAAAAATGTGAAAATTCTTATATAGAAATGAAAATATGAGCATCATCTTCACTTCAGTTTTGTTTGTTGTATTTTAACCAATATTGGTTTTAAAGAAACAGCTGTGTTCAAACCTGGATATACATCAGCCATAAGACGTATTATCCATTCATATTCCTTTGTTTCTAACAGATTATTTATATCCCCACCTCTAAAGGGTTTCTGTACCATATCTAAAACTCTAAACTTAAACTTATGGTTCTCACCTAGTGTCCTAATGTGTTTACCCAAGGCATTATTTTCACATCCTCTCCTGATTTCTGACTTATGTTCTATAATACGGTCTTTCAGTTTACGTGTTGTTTTCCCGACATAGAAACAAGTACAGGCAACGCATGTTGCTAGGTATACCACATTATTAGATATACACGTTGCCAAATCATGAAATACAAATATTCTTTTGGATACTGGATGTTGGAACATACTATTAGAAGCCAGATCCATACTATTGGAAGAAATTATATCATTGCAACAACTGCAATTATGACAACAAAAGGTACCAGTTTTAGCCCCTATAGACTGCTTAATAGTATTGATGTTAAAATCTTTGTAACATAACAAACTTTTTAAAGATCTTTTGTTCCTATAAGCAAAAGATGGTCTCATGCCTACCAATGCAGCAATGTCATCCTGTGCAAGAAGTACTTTCCAATATTTACTTATAATATTCTTAACTATATGTGATCTTGAGGTATAAGAGGTAATGAACCTTAATTTCTCATCTTTAGATGTAATAGATGGTGGGGTATCATCAAAATTGCAACTGAAGGTAGGCTTATAAAGTGAGCTCCTGTTGGTTTCTATTTCCTTCCTTATATCAGTTAACAATGACTTAGAGTATCCACTCTCAATAAATTCCTTGTACGTTTCATCCATCTGTTTCAAAAAAATCATTTCAGTAGTATTCATTCTACTTACACGCATAAGTTGTGCTTTTACAATACCCTGGAACACCCTGGAACACATGAGAAGCATGCATACAAGACCTTTCTTAGCAAAGCAGTAGTGGTTAATTAGCCCTGAAAGTTAAAGCACTTTTGCACACCTGATAGATGAGCTTCATCATATCTTTGTTTGTAGCTAAATGTTCCAAATATTGTAAAGTTCAAATTCTGTTGAGGAGGCATACAGCAGTAGTATTCAGCTTGGTTTAGGCCAGGATAATTCTAACAATCATAATGAGGTAATGCTTTTGTACAACGATACTATTCCTTAATGAGGTAATGCTTTTGTACAATGGTACTATTCCTTAATGAGGTAATGCTTTTGTACAATGGTACTATTCCTTAATGAGGTAATGCTTTTGTACAACGGTACTATACCTTAATGAGGTAATGCTTTTGTACAACAGTACTATTCCTTAATGAGGTAATGCTTTTGTACAACGGTACTATTCCTTAATGAGGTAATACTTTTGTACAACGGTACTATTCCTTAATGAGGTAATGCTTTTGTACAACGGTACTATTCCTTAATGAGGTAATGTTTTTGTACAACAGTACTATTCCTTAATGAAGTAATGCTTTTGTACAATGGTACTATTCCTTAATGACGTAATGGTTTTGTACAACGGTACTATTCCTTAATGAGGTAATGCTTTTGTACAACGGTACTATTCCTTAATGAGGTAATGGATTTGTACAACGGTACTATTCCTTAATGAGGTAATGCTTTTGTACAATGGTACTATTCCTTAATGAGGTAATGCTTTTGTACAACGGTACTATTCCTTAATGAGGTAATGCTTTTGTACAACGGTACTATTCTTTAATGAAGTAATGGTTTTGTACAACGGTACTATTCCTTAATGAGGTAATGCTTTTGTACAACGGTACTATTCCTTAAGGAGTTAATGGTTTTGCACAATGGTACTATTCCTTAATGAAGTAATGGTTTTGTACATCGGTACTATTCCTTAATGAAGTAATGGTTTTGTACAACGGTACTATTCCTTAATGAGGTAATGCTTTTGTACAACGGTACTATTCCTTAATGAAGTTATGGTTTTGTACAACAGTACTATTCCTTAATGAGGTAATGGTTTTGTACAACGGTACTATTCCTTAATGAGGTAATGGTTTTGTACAACGGTACTATTCCTTAATGAGGTATGCTTTTGTACAACGGTACTATTTCTTAATGAGGTAATGGTTTTGTACAATGGTACTATTCCTTAATGAGGTATGCTTTTGTACAGCAGTACTATTCCTTAATAAAGTAATGGTTTTGTACAATGGTACTATTCCTTAATGAGGTAATGCTTTTGTATAACGGTACTATTCCTTAATGAGGTAATGCTTTTGTACAACGGTACTATTCCTTAATGAAGTAATGGTTTTGTACAACGGTACTATTCCTTAATGAGGTAATGGTTTTGTACAACGGTACTATTCCTTAATGAAGTAATGGTTTTGTACTACGGTACTATTCCTTAATGAGGTAATGCTTTTGTACAACGGTACTATTCCATAATGAAGTAATGGTTTTGTACAACGATACTATTCCTTAATGAAGTAATAATTTTGTACAACGGTACTATTCCTTAATGAGGTAATGGTTTTGTACAACGGTACTATTCCTTAATGAGGTAATGGTTTTGTACAACGGTACTATTCCTTAATGAGGTAATGGTTTTGTACAACGGTACTATTCCTTAATGAGGTAATGGTTTTGTACAACGGTACTATTCCTTAATGAAGTAATGCTTTTGTACTATGGTACTATTCCTTAATGAAGTAATGCTTTTGTACAACGGTACTATTCCTTAATGAAGTAATGCTTTTGTACAACGGTATTATTCCTTAATGAGGTAATGGTTTTGTACAACGGTACTATTCCTTATTGAAATAATGGTTTTGTACAATGGTACTATTCCTTAATGAGGTAATGCTTTTGTACAGCGGTACTATTCCTTAATGAGGTAATGCTTTTGTACAATGGTACTATTCCTTAATGAGGTAATGCTTTTGTACAACGGTACTATTCCTTAATGAGGTAATGCTTTTGTACAACAGTACTATTCCTTAATGAAGTAATGGCTTTGTACAATGGTACTATTCCTTAATGAGGTAATGCTTTTGTACAATGGTACTATTCCTTAATGAGGTAATGCTTTTGTACAATGGTACTATTCCTTAATGAGGTAATGCTTTTGTGCAACGGTACTATTCCTTAATGAAGTAATGGTTTTCTACAACGGTACTATTCCTTAATGAAGTAATGGTTTTGTACAACGGTGCTATTCCTTAATGAAGTAATGGTTTTGTACAACGATACTATTCCTTAATGAGGTAATGCTTTTGTACAACGGTACTATTCCTTAATGAGGTAATGCTTTTGTACAACGGTACTATTCCTTAATGAGGTAATGCTTTTGTACAACGGTACTATTCCTTAATGAGGTAATGCTTTTGTACAACGGTACTATTCCTTAATGAGGTAATGCTTTTTGTACAACAGTACTATTCCTTAATGAAGTAATGGTTTTGTACAACGGTACTATTCCTTAATGAGGTTATGGTTTTGTACAATGGTACTATTCCTTAATGAAGTAATGGTTTTGTACAATGGTACTATTCCTTAATGAGGTAATGGTTTTGTACAATCGTACTATTCCTTAATGAAGTAATGGTTTTGTACAACGGTACTATTCCTTAATGAAGTAATGCTTTTGTACAACGGTGCTATTCCTTAATGAGGTAATGGTTTTGTACAACGGTACTATTCCTTAATGAAGTAATGGTTTTGTACAACGGTACTATTCCTTAATGAGGTAATGGTTTTGTACAACTGTACTATTCCTTAATGAGGTAATGCTTTTGCACAATGGTACTATTCCTTAAAGAAGTAATGGTTTTGTAGAACGGTACTATTCCTTAATGAAGTAATGGTTTTGTACAACGGTACTATTCCTTAATGAGGTAATGGTTTTGTACAACGGTACTATTCCTTAATGAGGTCATGCTTTTGTACAACGGTACTATTCCTTAATGAAATAATGGTTTTGTACAACGGTACTATTCCTTAATGAAGTTATGGTTTTGTACAATGGTACTATTCCTTAATGAGGTAATGCTTTTGTACAACGGTACTATTCCTTAATGAAGTAATGCTTTTGTACAACCAGGGGCGGCTCGTGGCATCGGGCTGCCGGACTGCAGCCCCCTCAAACTAAAAATTAAAAAAGAAAACAAAAAAAAATTATTTTTTAAAATTTCGTGCATGCGCAGTAGTCCCGACTACCGTCGGGACTATGCGCATGCTCAAGGCAGTCCGGCTGTCCCCATAGAGGGACTCAAGGAGACGTCTGTGCACTTTTAAAGTGCACAGACACGCTGGGAGTATTTATCGCATCCGGACTGCAACAGCAGCAGTCAGAACATCGGGAGGGAGCTTTTACTTGGGATCTCGTCGGGAAGGAGCTTTACTGGGATCTCACGGGTCTTTGTGAGTATTGCGTGGGCAGGATATGGTATGGAGAACAGACAGGTAAGTGTATGGTGCAATTTACTTTATGTGTTGGTGCGTTTAACTAGATAGATTTGTGTTAGCTGGTGCTTTTAAGGGAGTGTGTGTTGGTGCGTTTAACTAGATAGATTTGTGTTAGCTGGTGCTTTTAAGGGAGTGTGTGTTGGTGCGTTTAACTAGATAGATTTGTGTTAGCTGGTGCTTTTAAGGGAGTGTGTGTTGGTGCTTTTGACTAGGTGTGTGTGTGTTGGTGCTTTTGACTAGGTGTGTGTGTGTTGGTGCTTTTGACTAGGTGTGTGTGTGTGTGTGTGTGTGTGTGTAAATGCCCCAGGTGCTCATGGTGGTGTGGTAGGGAATACCTCAGGCTTGAACCCTGTACCCTGTATGCAGGTGTTAAAGACTTGAGTTCCCTACCCACCACCATTTGTAAAAAAATTGCAGATTTTTGCCTCATATTTGATCTGATCTGTTCCTCATAATATCTGTGGTTTGTAAATGTTGCAATGCTTGATATTTGATGGTGTAATAGTAGCATTGTTGCCTCACAGCTGCAGGTTCTCAGGTTTGATTCTTGGCTGGGGTTCCTTCTTTGTGGGGTCCGTATCTTCTCCCTGTGTTTGTGTGGGTTTGCTTTTGTGTCCTCCCATGTAAAGACATGTCTGCATTATTTCTTCCTGGGCCTCTGCTGAAAATTGTTTTTTGTTCCAAGTCAGACTGTCCTGATTAACAAATGTTAAATAAAATTGACAGGCATTTGAATTTCAGACTTCAGGTTTCTGAATGTTTAATTCCTTGCAGATTTGATGGTGCAGTGGTAGTATTGTTGCCTCACAGCTATAGGTTTTCTGGTTTTATTCTTGGTTGGGGTGGCTTCTGTGTGGAGTCTGCATCTCCTCCCTGTGTTTGTGTGGATTTGCTCTGGTGCCCTGCCATTTTACAAAGACGTGTCTGCAGTATTAATCCCTGCGTCTCTGCTGAAAATTGTTTTGTTCTGTCCGCAGTAAAATTGACCGGCATTTGAATTTCAGACTTCAGGTTTCTGAATGTTTAATTCCTTGCAGATTTGATGGTGCAGTGGTAGTATTGTTGCCTCACAGCTATAGGTTTTCTGGTTTGATTCTTGGTTGGGGTGGCTTCTGTGTGGAGTCTGCATCTCCTCCCTGTGTTTGTGTGGATTTGCTCTGGTGCCCTGCCATTTTACAAAGATGTGTCTGCAGTATTAATCCCTCGTCTCTGCTGAAAATTGTTTTGTTCTGTCCGCAGTAAAATTGACCGGCATTTGAATTTCAAACTTCATGTTCTTCAGAATACATAGTAGCACAACCTTTTTCTAGCAATTTTCTAAGTTTATAAGATGAATATTTTAAATTTGTCCCTATTTTTGGGACTGTATTCCCCATTATTGGCTTTGTCCAGGTTTTTGTGCTAAGGTTGACAGCTATGGCAAGAACTGAATTCACTGAATATGTTTGAGGGCTGTATTCCCTCATTACTGGGTTTGTCCAGGTGTTTTGTACTAAGAGGTTGACAGCTATGGTGAGAACTGAATTCACTAAATGATAGCCATTTAAGTTTCAGTCTTCCTCTCTTTTACAAAGCAGCTGATGTATGTAGTGGTATGTTACTCTGACTGTTTTTGCTCAGGGACCTTGGCAGTAAAATATATGGTGGCAACACAACATTTTATTCTAGCAACTTTCCAAGATTATACAAGCAATGTTTAATGTGTCCCTGGTTTTTGGGCTTTTGACCCCAATACATTTTGGCTTTTTCCAGTTTTCTTGAGCTGCGAAGTTGAGATGCAGTTGAGTATTGAGTAGATTTTAGAAGGAGCTGATAGCTGCAGGGGAATAGAAGTTTAGTGCTTTGCCTAGTTAATACTATAGCACAACAGGTTGTGTACTTGCTTTTGATGCAGAAGGCTGTGGGTTCTACTCCCACAAGGAGTGGATGCTGCCGTACTGAGAATGTTCTCCTTGGTGAAGATACTAACTATGAGTTCGTTATCAGTTTGCCATCCATTTCCTCTTGCAATATTATTACTAGCTTATCATTTTTTTAATGTTATATATAGGCAATTTATTCCTGAGGGGCAACAGACACTTTATTTTTCGATGAAACCATGAAATATAAAGGTGATTGCTAGCAGCAACCGCTTCATTAGTTACAGATTTCTTTAATGTGGAATTATTTAGATGACTTACTTCAGAGATTGTGCATATTTACTGATAATGGACTGTAGAATTGTGCATATTTACTGATAAAGGTGCACTGTAGAATTGTGCATATTTACTGATAATGGTGGACTGTAGAATTGTGCATATTTACTAATAATGGTGGACTGTGGAATTGTGCATATTTACTAATAATGGTGGACTGTGGAAGTCTGAGTAGACTTTTTTATGATAAATGTTCTCAACTGGGCAGTTTTGCCATTATGGGTGCATATGGTTTGTTTCATTGCTTACTGGAAAAATGTTCAAAACAAATTTAAAACACCCTCTAACAAGTGTACTGTATTGTACAAGGAATATAATTTTAGTACAATGAGGAAGGTGTATCGAAGAGCACATGTATGTTTCATATGCAAGGGGCCTATGATTCGAAAACAGCCCAAAATTAATCTTTATCTGCCACTGGCAAAATGTATTTTCTTTGAATGTGGGTTTCAATGCTGTTTCAATGAATGTGAGTTTCAAGGGCAGAGAAGTTTTAATGCTAAGTTTTCATTGTGAGACTGCATTGCTTTGTTTAACAGATGACTTAATGTTTGTGCTGTAAAATACAAAATAAAACTTTCAAATGAAGTCCAACTCATCATTGAAGTAAAGCAGTATGCACATTAGTGTTTATGGTAAATGGAGTGAAATAGCCAAGTAATGGTTCATTGGAATGGCTGCAGAGGCTCCATTCAACCATTATTTTGTCAGGCGGGAAGGGCAGCAAACTCAGACAGGCCCAGCTGAACTATACCTCCCAACTGTCCAGATTTTCAAAGAATGAATAGATTTTTGCTTCTTATTTTTGGTTTGTTGTTCATAAAATTTGTAGTTTTAATTCCTAAATGATTTGCCAGAAGCCACTAAATAATAAGTTTCAGACTTCATAACCTTCATAAAAATGCATGTTAAAGTAAGAGCTGTTCTATCAACTGTCTCAATTTATACAAGAGCAATTTTTAGTACTGTTTATACGTGCCCCAATATATTTGGCCTTGTTCGGATTTACTGCATTAACAGGTTGAGAGGTACATGCAAATAAATTGCTTTATAGAATTAGGCATAGCCAACCTCTCAACTGTCCCCAATTTTTGGCTCAAAATGTTGCTCTTCCCCTAATAATCCCTCATAAAATAGCAATTTTGGAAGAAAACATGGATGGTTTACAATTAAGAAATAACTGTAATAATCAAAGTTATAGATTACTTGAAATGCATGTAGATTCTTTTATTTTGTCAGCTGCTCAAGGTAGCAGTACTAATATTGAAGTGTCCCTTCTTTGACAGGTAGCAGCTGTATTGTGTGTCTATTTTATATTTTGCATCACATTTTTGGTCCATTTTTCATAAAATTGTGTTTTTGGCAAATTAGTGACAAATCACTAAAGACTGAAGTTAGAAAATGACAGACATTTGAGTTTCAGATTTTATACCCTTCAGAAAATTCATACTAATGCAAGACCTATTCTATTATCTTTCTAAGTTTATTAGAGCAATATTTAAAAATTGTTCTTATTGTTGGGCCTTTGTCCCACTTCTGTGTATGGCTTTGTCCAGATTTCTTGCTCTTGAGGTTGAGAGGTATGACAAATGTGTCAGGGCCATCACAGTCAGCCAGAGAGATTTCAAATTGTGACATGCTTGTTGCACCCTCCCCATGTAGTGACTCTGGATGTGTCCAAGCAAGGCAAGGAGTAGTTGTATCTACCTTGGATGGGGAGGACACACTGCATAAGTACTACAGTGGCTTTTCATCTGTCCTTGATTTTGCAGAATGGTCTGGTTTCTGTCATATTTTTGTACTGTTGATTTATGCTTATTACTCAGATTTATGCTTATTACTCAAAGTGCCTGTTGCTCTGTGTTTAAGTAGCAATGCTTTTAATGACCATAAGGTAAGCTTATCTGACATCGTAAGATGCAAGTAAGCTTTAATAAGCATACTGTTAAAGAATTGCCAACATTGAAAGCCTTTCTGTTGTTGCCATGCAGAGAATACTTGACTAGATAATGTATAAGCCTTGGGTATTAAAGGACAGGATTCCATTATTTTAAAAAGCTCATTACACTTGTTGGAGACTTCCAGTCATCTCTACAGACTTTACCCGTAAACTAAACAGAATGCCAATCATGTGTGGTCCATAACCTGTACAGCAATCCTTTAAGCAATGTATCTTGAGCTTGTTTCTTGTTTGCTTTTCATTTTTTACTTTTATCATGTTTTCCCCATGAAACAAGTTGTCAGGCAGCAGGTCTTTTTTGGATAAGAAACATTTTTACAAGTGGGGGCATCACATAGATTTCTACTTTCAGCATATTGCTTGGTACTTTAATAAAGCTGAATATATTATAATTAGAACTGCAGTGCAAGGAGAAGTGGTTTGAGTTGAGTGCTTCTGGTTTTTCTTATACTTGATTTTGACTGGCATTCCAGTAATGTATTTAAAAAGTAATTTATTTTTTCATGCCTCACAACCTTTTGTTTCCATCTAGATATTAAGTAAGCTGTCATGCAGCCAATGCATTGAAATATTTTTATTCTTCTACACTTATTTTTGTCTTGATTGGACTTTTATAATGATGGTTTGCCACCCAGGGCAGCGTATTTAATTAAAGTTAGTCTTTTGTGGTTTTGTGCATAGCTCCTCCCCTTTATGGTTGACCACACCCCTTCCCTTTGACCCCACCCATTCAGCATCTCCTGCAGCCCCCCTGTGATTTGAAGTCACCAGCCGCCACTGTGTACAACGGTACTATTCCTTAATGAGGTAATGGTTTTGTACAATGGTACTATTCCTTAATGAGGTAATGCTTTTGTACAACGGTACTATTCCTTAATGAAGTAATGCTTTTGTACAACGGTACTATTCCTTAATGAAGTAATGCTTTTGTACAACGATACTATTCCTTAATGAAGTAATGCTTTTGTACAAAGGTACTATTCCTTAATGAGGTAATGCTTTTGTACAACGGTACTATTCCTTAATGAGGTAATGCTTTTGTACAACGGTACTATTCCTTAATGAAGTAATGCTTTTGTACAATGGTACTATTCCTTAATGAGGTAATACTTTTGTACAACGGTACTATTCCTTAATGAGGTAATGGTTTTGCAAACCAGTGCTGCTTCCTACCTGGGGATGAGAGGTATTGGCTATATATTCTTCTCCCTGGCTGTGGTAATGATTTTGTTGGAGTGAGAAGATCTTTTGATCCTACCACAGACCACTGATGGTGGCAGTGCTTATTCATTACCTATCTCACTGATGACAGGGGAAAAAGTCTGTCAATGTGCATGGGTCAACAGATAAATTCTTTGGTCCTAGTATATTAAACCTGTCAGGAAAACACAATGGTTTGTAGAAGCAGAAAAATGTAAAGATTACAGTGGAATCAATCTGAAAAAAAAACACTAAACAGAAAAGCAAACTGGTTACAAAGCAATAACTATGATTTTCTGAAACCTGGAAACCACTGGAAACTGTAACATGGGGCTCACTAGTGAGCAAGCAAAGCAAAAGCAAACACAAACAGTCCACTTGAACTTTTGCATTCCAAAGAGTAGCCCTTGTTGCCTCACTAGTCCTCCATACAATTAAAATGTTAAAGTCAACTGGTAGAAATGGATGAAATCCTTGGTTGAGATAAAAGCGATGTGAGACGAAGAGCTTAGTTTACCTCTGACGATCACTTGATAACAGTTCATTCTCCATGGTTGTCTTTCATTGATAAGGGGATGTATTCTTTTAGTGGTCCCAGATAAAACTCTATTCATTAGAAAAAGGGATGAGGTGAAACTTGAAAGACTTTTTCAACTTTATTGGAAGCTTGACCGACTTCCCAAAATTTACCAGCCACAGCAAAGAAAAGGTTGATTTTACAGCTGATGGGTCTCTGTTTGACAACCTTTATCAAAAACACACCAGAGTTAACCTCCTATTACATGCATCTAGCATGCATCCAGAAATCACAAAACAAAATGTGATAAAATTCCAGGGAATGCAGATAGTCAGGGTTTCCAAAGACCTGAAAGTTTTACTAAAAAATCTTAGAGATTTGGAAAGGGATTTTCTTGCAAGGGAATATGAGAGTAAGCTCCTTCACAACATACTAGGTCCTATAAAATACCACAAAATAACAGAGAACACTTCCAGCCATGAACCATTCAGCAGAATAATCAATGGGTTCAGAAAACCCATTTATAGACCCAGAAACAAAACAGGGAAGTGAAGCATGCTTTTTACATTTGCATTTAATCACAAAGAGATTTCAAAAATTATAAAAGATAATTGATTCATAATAGACAGCAACAAACCACTAGCTAAACTGCTGGAGTCAGCACTACAATTTATCTTCAAAAGAGGGAGGAGTATCAGGGACTTTTTGAATCCAAAGAACGTAAAACAAACCTGGTAGCAAAAGGCATCTATGGATGTGAAGCTCCCAACTGCAGCTTTTGCAGGTACATGAGTGATTTCAACTATTTCACTTGCATCAACTCAGGGTGAAAGTACCACAGTAAGGACAAAAGTGACTGTAATAGAGAAATGGTTGTCTACATAGCTTAATGTATGCTTTGCAACTGCTTCTACATTGGAAAAAAACGTCAACAAGATAAAGAAACATATATCTCAGTACCTTTCAGACATCCGACTGAAAGTGACAAGGAATGCACTAGCTAAGTAGAGCATGAAAAAACCAGGCCGCAACTCCTATACATTCCATATACTCAACAAGGTTTGGCCTACCCCCCCCCCCCCCTGGATGGGAACAAGAATGCACTATTGGGGAAAAAAGAGCTGGAGTGACAGATTCATCTGAGTGCATGCATTACACCTGGACTCAACATTAACTGTTCCATAAAAAGTAGAATAGAACTGAGAAAAACTTAACCACAGCCTGTACTATTAGTTGTGATTCCAGATCTTCCATGCTAGTCGATATCACAAGAATGCAATATTACACCACCCTCTGATTATAAGTATAAGCTCCACCCCAACCATTTTCCGCCAAATGAACAAGGGCTCCATTGTTCCTTTCCACTGACACCGCCTACTTGGGCTTTATTTGAAGCCATTATAAGGATTAATTCCCTTTTCACTGACAGACAACCATGAGGAATGAATTGCCCTTCATCCTACATTTGTTTTAGTTCTGCCAAAGATTTTTTTCTATTTCTACTAGCTGACTTTAACATTTCAATTGTGAATGGGATGAATGGGGAAACTAGAGCTACTCTTTGGAATGCCACAGTTTAATTGGACTATTTGTTTATGTCACAAACCATACTGACACATCCCCAGTTCCAAACATTATACATCACTTATAATCTACCCAGTCTTTCTCACTCAAACATTGCATAGCATATTTAGGTCCTGCTGCCTTTTAAACCTCATTCCTCTCTTGTATGTATTCTTCCAACAATTCCCATTTTTCCCTATGTAATTTGCTCCTATCGTTTTCTAAAGATCTCAATTCCAGCAGGGTGGATGGGCACTTCTGAAATAAAAGCTCTAAGTCTGAATTTTGCTGAGGCAAAAAATAATTAAACAATGAAAAATGGGGAGAGGAATTAAGGATATGAAAAGCAAGAGAATAACGTTGACTATAAATATCTGAATATATAATAGTTTTAAAGAAAGAGACATAAAGTGTATTTAATGGTTTCTAAGTGTTATGCTACAATGCATAATAATGTGCAATTAATGTTTTTACTAGTAAGTACTGAGGGAAGTATTGGTTACCATTGGCATTGTGAGAATGTATTATAATTATAATTATAAGAAAGTACAATAAAAAATTAGGGAATGGGAGTACAGAGGAATGATAAAATGGAGAGGTACATCCATCTAAGAAGAGTGGAAAATGAATGGAAAAAGAAAAAGTAAAGGTGGGAAGGTTCCTGGGCTTGTGTGAAGGAGTATCAGAATGAGTCATGCTAGAACTATCCTAGTCAATAAGAACTGGATGTTTATAAATATACAAGGGCTCAGTGAGGATGGACAGGAATTCTGCAAGAGATCCTTCAAGGAATGTGGAGATATGAGGGGAACCCAGCATAATGAGAGTAAGGAGAAAATGCAGTGGAACATTAGCACCATGAAAGAACAGGATGTATAATAAAATGGAAGACAGTGATAGAAGGCAAGCAGAATTGATGTGGTAAAAAGGGAAAGAGAGTTGAAGGTTTTTTTAGAGTGAGATGTGCAGGGGTTTAGAAATACATTTTCTCTAGGAATGGCAACATGTAAGCAAGCCAAATAGATGGTCTGCTTGTGTGATTATGTGCAGGTGATGAGTTATTTTGCTGGAAATGATAGAGAGCTATATGACAGTGTGTGTGTGTGTGTGTGTGTGTGTGTGTGTGTGTGTGTGTGTGTGTGTGTGTGTGTGTGTGTGTGTGTGTGTGTGTGTGTGTGTGTGTGTGTGTGTGTGTGTTTGTAATAATGCTACTTAATGGTGCGCAATGCTGTGAAGCAAGACGAGATGTGGCAGGAATGGATGGAGATGACAAATGCAAAGGAGAAAGAACTAAAATAAATAGAAGAGTAATGCATAAACGTGAGGACATGAAGCTATACATGAGAGACTTAGATGAGCAGGACTAAAGTGGCACTGAATATGATGGAAGGGGTGGGGCATGACAGTAAAAGATGAGATATGCGTATCCAGGAAATGAGTACTCATTCTGAAGGATCCAATTAAGATAAGGAAAAAAACAGAGAGGAGGAGCAGAAAGAAAGAAAGCAAGATAAAGTGCCTGATAAAAGTGCTATACACAAGAGGGTTAGAGAAAGAAATACGTGATGTGGTCGAAGCAATGAAACAAGCAGTAAGTGCCTAGCCAGGCAGATGAAGAAAAGGAAAAGGGCAAAGTTCATTAGTAGTTTAAAAGGAGATGATATAGAGGTGGTAAAAGTACATAAGGGGATGATGATATGATGTAAGGAGTTTTAATAGCATCTACATGTTAGAATTAAAGGAGATTTCTAAAGGAAAGATAAAACAAGGGTATTGGACTGAGAGAGTCATGGAGGGAGAGAGAAGAGCTAGATAAAATATTTTTAGTGAAATAGGTATAACAAGCAATAGGGGAGCTAAGGAAATGCAACATGGCAAGAATATATTTTGATAATTTCTGTTGAAACTGGTTTGTCCCACCCACCCTCCCTATTTTTGGTTTGTAGTTTAAATGTGGTGGCTTTTGCAGTTGCCCACCCCACTGTAGATTTGATCTGGGACACTCCCCCGTCCCATCTCTTTACCACATTCTACCTAATAAACTCTTTCTGCACTTGCTTTTAGTCCTTTTTAATTTAATTGCATTTTATAAACTGTGTTTGGTCTAATATTGCTGCATACTCAAGTGTGCTAGCTTGCACTGCATGTGAATTGTTTTTTACTACTGTTTTTGCTACTTACCGCACAATGTGGCTGGGCTAATATATGCCTTTGGGCAGATAGCCCAGTACCAACCTATGAACCTATGAACCTATAAGAAGGCAAATCTGAAGTTAGAGAAGTTCAGAAGGTGAAAAGAGGATGCCAGCATCATCCCAAAGTTAACAGCAGTGCCCAAAGAGATGTGGTGTAAAATATCAAGTGAATTACAGGTACTGTCCTATATGAACACAAATGTCAAACTTATGAGTAAAACTGTGAGCAGGAGAATAACGAGTGTACTTCCAAATTTGTTGGTAGAAGGACAGGTGAGATTTATAAGGGGCACTCAATCTACAGAAGAAATGACGTTGGTATGTGCTCTTAATAACAAGGAGGAAAGGAAAATGAATGGCTAAGCAAAAGTTGTGATAGTTGATATTTAAAAGACATTTATTAGATCAAGTGTTAATTTGTCTTGAATGGGGTAGAAGACGGAGTAGGAGAAAAGTTTAAAGGATGGGTAAGAGGGCCGTACTATAAGCCATAAATACAGGTGCTACTTAATTGAGGAATAAAATAAAAGGTAAAGGTGCAGAGTGGCACTATTTATAATGTCTATGGAGATGTGTAGGAAGGGGGAAGGAATTCCAGAGAAGAAGGGACAAAGGAGATCCTTTTTAGAATTGTCACAGATGTTGGTATATTGATGGGAAACTATGTGAAGGGGATGACGGTAGAGTTTAATAAATTCAGAAAGGAATCACAGTTAGAATGTTATAAGCAAAAGATAAAGCTTGTCACTATATCACTATGATAAGGCTGAGGGAAGTTGGAAAGGAAAAGAGGAAAGAATGTAAGAAAACTAGATTTAGAGACACTGTGACAAATTGTAGCACAGACAGGGTTTGAATCCCACCAGTGTTACCTAAAATATTACAAAAATGGGGTCAATGCCACCAAAATGTGATGGTTAGCATAGATGGGGTCTGAATATTACCAATGGCAGACAAATATATAAGAAACAGTGGCATACACTGTCACTATATATGAAGAAAAGGTCCTAGCTGGCACCAGAGGTATACTGTCTCAAGTCACACCACTGGTACCCAGCAAGGTAAAATAAAGAAAAAAGTGCACACAAGTTTAACTCACTGATCACTTCACAAAATGCACGTACCCCAAATTGCACTGCACACAGATGACTTCCAGAAAGTATTCTTTTACCTTGCACCCTGGGCCCCTTTCCACCACTTTCAATGTGAACCACAGTGCCTTCCAGTGCCTCTTACCCATGGTAAGTGTCGTTCATATAAGTTGCTATTTTCACACACGCAGACACAAGCACACACACGCACACACACACACACACACACACACACACACACACACACACACACACACACACACCTACATACAATTCTCAGGGAAGGCTGACAACATTTTCTAGTTCCTCACAGATTTCTTCCTGGCATGGCAGCGCTGCCACCACTCTGGAATAGCCAGGGACTTCTAGTCACTTGCTGCTCTTAATTAAGACAGATATGAAATTACACACATTAATAGTTTCTCTTGGCAGTAGACTGAAAGCATCTAGCTAGGCCACAGCTTATTATAGAGGTAAATTCTAACCCTCCTCTCTGGTATTAACAGAAATGATACATATAATAAAATGTAACCACAGGAGCTTAAAAGTAAATATATTTTACTTAAACAATTACAGGTTAAATAAGCAAAGTAATGAGAAAGTATACATGGAAGAGTAAAACAACATTTAGCTACAGTCAATAGAATTTGCACACAGAAAAATCTGATCTACAGATAATGAACTCCTAGCTCTCATTTACTAAGAAACACTCAGCCTTGAAGAGAAAACAAATACCAAGTTAACATTTGCATACATTTTCATTCCTTAGTTGTACTCTAAAACTTCACTACATCATTTTCTCAGAAGGAAGCATTACATCAGCTTTTCACTGGTTGTTTTGCTTTCCCACAGCAAAAAGTGACAAAACCTGTTCTGCCACCTGTAAAGACAAGGGCTTAACTACACCGACCCAGAGACTATAGAGATCACCAATACACAGGATTCAACAAACATCTCTTAGATGTCTGCATTTTACTGTCTGCTTTCTGTTCACAGTTCTACTCAACTGATATTTGAAGTTGACTATGACTACATTAAGACACCTAACTGTCTGCTTCCATAATAATAAAACAATATAAAAACCTTTGTTGCTACAAAGATAGCAAACATTACCCCATGAACTAACCCTGTCACCGGTACCAATATGATAAACCTCTTAAAACAAGGCAAATAACTAGTACTTAATGTACCTACAACAAGCTCCAGATTGTATTTAAGAGTCATTGCTAATTACAGTTGACTCTCTCTGTTCTGTGATTCCAAATACAATATGTAAAGACACCTCTTTTGATAACATTTAAATACGCCTTATGAACCAAAGGTATAAAATATTTATTTTTCCACAAAGAAAATGCATCAAGAACAATACTGTTAAAATATATTGTTTTCTTTCCAAACATAGCTACTGTAACATAATTAATTATTTTGAATGGTGTTGGTTGAAAATATAGTTGGAAAAGGAAGAAACTCACTTACATGAGACTTAGAGCCTCTAGATTATCAAATCATTAAGGCCTATAAATAAATATAACTACATTCAGATTAAAAGGAACAATTATGCTGTTAGAAAAACTTTAATACTGGAGATGGTTAGAAGCTGAAACTGTTTCTTACTCTGGGAAAGTTCTTCCCCACTAATGTGGTATAACCCTAATCCTATACCTGACTCTAACCCAGCTCTTTTCCTTACCTTAGGAAAAACTCTTTCTGTAATGCTACCACTATATAGACAAATTTGTCTGAAGTTAGCGATAGGACTTTGGTTAACTGATCACAAAAGGAAACTGTTTTGG
>NW_025049053.1:0-31957 GCF_019279795.1 Protopterus annectens | reverse complement strand
AGTATTTTTCCTCATGGTTTGACTGTAGGTACCAACCTATTTAGTCCTATTTAGTATCTTTGTCAATGAAATCCATACTGTGATAGATGATGCTAAACTAGTACTCTATGCAGATGGCTCACCCAGAAAATTTTCCACAAAAACACTGTTTAATCAAATCACAATTTCTTCTAAATCACAACGAGACCAATCTTATTCTTCCTGAGTCTGTTACCTCTATCAGATGACCCTCAAACCTCAGCATTACCTGTTTTAACAATAGTCTTATTGCCAAGTTAATTGTGCTAAGCTTCTAGAAGTCATCATAAACTCCACTATAATAAACACATAAACTTTGGTATGTCATAAAACAATTAAAAACTTGTCAAGCCCTCCCTAACTCAAGTATCACTCTTTAATACAGTCTCATCTTTATTCCTACCCAGTCTCATACTTTGCAGCAATGAGCAATATTCCCAAGACACAACTACCAAACTAAGAGCAAGCATGCAACAAAATGCCAAATATGCTGTTTATATCCCAAAAACAAAAGCAAACGTCAGTAATCAAAAAGTATATACACTACATAACAACAAATACAAACTCAGATGTTTTTAAGTGGTTCATAGGTTCATAGGTTGGTACTAGGCTATCGGCCCTAGGGCCTATGCAAGCCTAGCCATAACAATTTCCTGGATATTTCTTCCCACAATATTTACTTCTCCAGGCCCCTGTCTAGCAGGGTGACTGACATGATCCCCGGGGTGAATTTCCTATCTCCCATCCAATCATCAAGGTTCCTTTTGAAGAGGGCCAATGAGGCACTCTGCTTGATATGTATGGGCAGTCTATTCCAGAGTATGGGGAGTCTCTGGGTCAGGAACCTATCCCTCCAGCATGTTTTGTTCATTGTGATGACAAGGTTTAGATCCGTGGAGCATGTGGCTCTGAGGGATTGGGATTGCTTTAAGTGGAGCATGTCCAACAGCTCAGGGTTTGACATGGCCTTGTATGTTAAGCAGAGATTGCCTCTGAGTAGACGATATGCCACAGAGTATAGCTGGAGTTTTTTAGATGGTCAGTATATGGCATCTGCTTTAGGCCTGTGATTCTTTTAGTGAGGTATTTCTGTGGCCTTTCAAGCTGTTGCACATGTCTTGTGAGGTACATACCAAATGGGGCATTATACTCTATAATGGGTCTAATGAAGGATGAGTACAGTGGGATAATGACCTCCTTTTTTCTGGATGAAAAGCCCTTAGTGATGAGGTGTGCCACATAGAAGGATTTCCTGACTGTTGTGGCAATGTGATTATCGAAAGTGAGACCACTGTCCACCTGTGTCCCTAAGTCTCTCATCACACTTTCAATGTTTAGTGTCCTGCCACCTATGTGGTAATTCATGGGTACATGTTTTTTTTCCAAAGGGGATAACGATACATTTCTTGGCATTAAGCTTGAGCCCATGGCTCTAGCACCAGGCATCTGTTTTTGTAAGGCCCTTTTGTAGAATATCCACATCATTTGGGGATTCAATAATGGCTCCCAGTTTTCGGTCATCTGTGAACTTTGTTAGCCAGAGTCCCTTAGTGTTGGCCTGTACTTCAGAGAAGTAGATGCCAAACAAGAGTGGTCCCAGGACTGAACCCTGAGGTACTCCGCTTGTCACTTGTCTGGAGCTGGATTTGGAGTCGGCTACTTTTACTGTCTGGATTCTGTCAGTAAGCCAGTTAGCAACCCATTGAGTGATGTAGGGATTTATGCCCAGCTTAGTAAGTTTATCTATGATTCCAGAGTCGGGGATGGTGTCAAAGGGCTTGGCGAGGTCCAGATAGGCTGTGTGGACTGCCTTACCCTCGTCCACAGCTCTGGAGACTGATTTGAAGAAGTCAATCAGATTCAGGAGATAAGATCGGCCCTTCACAAACCCAAACTGGGTGGGATCCAGTGTTTGAAGGTTGCCAATGTCTTTGTTTATAAGTTCCATGATAATGCATTTCATGCCCTTGCAAATCAGGCTTGTCAGACTGATGGGATGGTAGTTCCTGGGCTCCAAGGTGGATCCTCCCTTGTGGAGTGGAATAACTGTAGCTGTGCGCCACTCAGTGGGCACGAAGCCTAAGGTGAGGCTATGATTAAACATGACACTTAGGTGAGGTGCCAGTTCATTTTGTAGTTCATGTAGTACACAGCCTGGGATGTCATCTGGTCCCATGGATGCTGTATTCTTAGCTTTGGAGAGTGCGGTTTCTACCTGTGTGGCCGTGATTATTGGAATTTGGCAATCTTTTGGTATTGAGATGGGCCCTTTAGGGGATGAGAATGGGGTGAAGTTGGCACTAAATTGATCTGCCAGGATGTTGTCAATATCCTTGGGATCAGTATATTTAATGCCATTCTGTTGTATCTCACAGCAGATCTGAGCATTGCCATTTAGATTCTTGACATCACTATAGAATGCCTTGTGGTTGTCTTTGGAATCTTTGGCAATTTTATTTTCTTAACTAGCTTTTGAGGATTTTATGAGGGATCTCAGCTTCTTACTGAGGCTGGTGAGGGAGTTTTTTGCATCCTGTGATTTTCCTCTTTTTTGCAACAGTTTCTTCCTTCTGTTGTATAGTTTGTTTATGGCAAGGGACTACCAGATTGGCTTCCTTTTTTTGGAGAAAAGCATCTTGGTTCTATTTGGGATGGCACGATTCATGCACGAGTAAATTTGCTCATACAGTGCCTTAGTGTAGGATTCTGCAGTCGAACTTCCAGATCCCGTCTGCGTGGGTGTTGTGATGTTTATCACTTCTGACTTCAGTAGCTTGAAGTTGGCTTTGGAGAAGTTTTTTAAGGAGGTTTCCTTACTGGGGGGTGGGGGTGAGATGTGGATGGCAAGGGTGATTTGCTTATGGTCAGACCTGGCCAATGAGGGGGTGACCACTGGTGTGGAGCATCTATCTCCCATGTTGGTAATGACCAGGTCTAGGATATTGGAGCCCCTGGTGGGACAATGGATTAGTTGATCCAGGGCATTGGAATTTATGAATTCCAAGCACCGTTGGGAAAAGGAGTTGGTACCTGAGTAGTTTTCCCAATTAATGGCAGGGTAGTTGAAATCACCCAGTATTAGGGTGTTTGGTTGTATCTTAATATTTTCCAGTATGTTTAGAAAGGTGTAGTGAGAATCTTGGGGCATGGTTGGGGATCTGTGGCAGGATACAATTTGGATTGCAGTCTTACCTAGTGTTAGTTGCACCTGGAGAATTTCAGATGCATTGTATTGGGCAACTAGCCTGGAGGTGTGAATATCCTTGGTGAATATGGACACTCCTCCACCTTTAGTGTTTCGGTCCTGGTTTTGTGGCTGAAATGTGTGGTAAGAATTGTAGCCTGGTATTGCAGGGGTGCTCTCTGGAGCCTTGAACCAGGTCTCAGTTACTGCACAGATATCGATGTTCTCCATTTTTAGGAGTGCCTCGAGAGAGTGCATTTTGAGGTTTAGACTTCTAGCATTGAGTAGCATTACCTTCAGATTTTGTCTGCTTCTATCTGTTACGGTGGTGATTTTATCCTTTGAACCTTGCCTAAAAAAGGCACTATAGGAGTGGCAAGAGCTTTAGCCAGTAACCTGAATCCCAGGGGTGACAGGTGCAGACCATCTCTGGCAAAGCATCGTGGTTTGTCGATCATGTCTTCCCAGGCAGACAAATACTGGATCCCCTTTGAATGACACCAGAAGCTTAGCCAATTGTTGAAGTCAATCATTTTGTCCTTATACTGTGTTATCATTCTTGGTGAAGGCAGGATGCTACTCAGGGCTAGGGTCATACCTGCCTGGGTCACATGATCCAAGAGCTCTTCCATATCTCTTTTCATGTAGTCCAAGGAGGTACGTCTCAAGTAATTCACTCCAGCATAGACAATGACAGAGTCGTATTTGTACTTGTTGTGGAGTGACTTGAGTGCATGCGTTATGTGGCAGATCCTGGCACCCGACAGGCAGCTGACTGTAATTTTCTCCTTGTTCAGTCTGGTGAGTGGGACATCAGTGTGCCTGACTATAGAGTCACCTATGACTAAAGTGTTGGGTACATTGTCTTGCCTTAGGGGCTGTTGTTGGTGGCACACTGGTGCTGTGAGCTATGTGCCACTTTGGTTGTGACTGGTGTTTGTTTGCGTTTCAGCTTCAGAGGTTCTTGCTGCTTGGGCAGGTTAATGTTAAGGGCCTCTGCATATGTGGGTTTAATGTTGCTATGTGTGGGTGTTGATGGTGTGGGTTTTGAAGGGCTATGAGTTGCTTGAGGTGTGATTCAGGTGTTAACCTTCTCCTCTTGACTGTCTAGCACAATCTTGGCCGGAGAGAGCTTTGCTTCCAGTTTGGCTATGTAAGTGCAGGTTGTAGTGTTGGGTGGTAGGATGAGAGGATTGTCTGTGTACATGAGGCAGTTGCCGCATTGCCCCAGTATGCCCAGATACACCAGGTGGACAGGAGAAATCACTGGAAGCTGACCCTTGGACATGCCTGTTTAAGTGCTTTTATGTAAAGTTTAAGAGCTGTTTTCCCTTACCTTTGCAAGGTACTTTACAATTATAGGCTGTTTAGTGCCTATGATTAATTTCTCCTTATTGACAAGGAGAGCTGAGTGCTTGTATCTGTTCAGGCTTCCTAGTGCTTTCTAGCAGGTTCTAGAGCAAGTGCTAGTCACAGGGGTTCAGATTTTAGTGCTACTACTGAGAAACCAGCTAGTTTTAAGGGAAAATTTGAAGAGCACACTTTCTGGCACCTGGAATAGTTTAACTGTAGCCTCGCAGTGCTGCACAATGTTAAAAATATGCAAACACATGCGTTTTTAAGCCAGAAAGTTGAAAGGGATAGAAATCAGCCCAAAAGGCTAATAAAATTACAATTTCAGAGCTGGAACAAACACATGCTTGTTGCAGATCCTTACACTTGTTATAGAGTCTTCTGTACAAAGAAACATTGCAGAGCTTCAGTTAACAAAAAAAGCACACTATCTCAACTCAAGTGCTTCAGATCAACTGCTCTTATTGCAGCACTTGCATAACCCAAATCAGCACTTGTCCAAATCTCCTAGACAGCACTATTATTTTCCAAATCTCCTAGACAGCACTATCATAATACAGCATAAGACCCTCGATTGTCTGCAAGACAAGTGACATTTACTTTTCCAAGCATGTCCAGAGGTCAGCTTCAGGTGTACTCTCCAGTTCATCTGGTGGAATTGGTCATCCTGAGGCAATGTCACAACTGCCTCATGTATACAGATAACCCACTTCTATTACCTCTAGACACAAACACTTTTGAGAGATGCAAATACACAGCCAGACTGGAGGCTAAGCGGTCTCATCCCACGACTGTAACAGACAGTCAAGAGGAGAAGAGACACACTAGCATCACACCACCAGTCACACATGGATCTACAAAACAAGCACCGGCAAAACATACACATAAATATACAAAAACATATTCAGAGGCATTAGGTACCAATCTGAAAAAGAAACAGGGCCCTCCAAAGCAGACAAGCAAGCAACCTGCAATTCGAAACACAAGCCAGAAAACACATAATTCACCTCAGCAGTGTGCCTCACGACAGCCCCTATGGCAAAACATCATACCCAACACGCTAGTAATAGGAGACTCTATAGTAAGACACACAGATGTTCCACTCACCAGGCTGAACAAGGAGAAGGTTACTGTCAGCTGCCTGTCGGGTGCTATGATCCGCCACATAACACAGGCACTTAGGTCACTCCAGAACAAGTATAAGTATGACGCTGTCATTGTACATGTTGGTGTGAATGATCTAAGATGTACCTCCCTGGACTACATGAAAAGAGACATTGAGGAGCTCTCTGATCATGTAGCCCAAGCTGGTATGACCCTGACCTTGAGTAGCATACTACCTTCACCTAGAATGATACCACAATACAAAGACAAAATGATCAATTTCAACAAACTGGCTAAGTTTCCGTTGTCATTCTAAGGGGATCCAGTGTCAGTTTGCCTGGGATGACATGATAGACAAGCCTCGCTGTTTCACCAGAGATGGTTTGCACCTGTCACCCCTAGGCTTTCAAATACTGGCCAAGGCTCTTGCTGTCCCCATAGTGTCTTTTTAGGCAAGACTCAAAGGACAAACAAACCACCATAACCAGCACAGGTAACCAAAAACTAAGGGTAATGCTACTCAACGCCAGAAGTCTCAACCTCAAAATGCACGCACTCGAGGCACTCCTCAGTATGGAGAAAACTGATGTTTGTGCAGTGATGGAAACCTGGTTCAAGGCTCCAGAGAGCACCCCAGCACTACCAGGTTACAATTCACATCATACCTTCCAGCCTCAGTTACCGGATCACAGTACAAAGGGCGGAGGTGTATCCATATTCATCAAGGATACCCATATCTCCAGGTTAGTGGCGCAGCATGATGCCCTAGAGATCATCCATGAGCAACTATCAGCAGGCAAAACCACATTTCAAGTCGTAGCCTGTTATAGATTGCCCACCATGTCCCAAGATGCTCACTCAGCATTCCTTGAGGCATTGGAAAATATAAAGGTCCTATCCAACACCATACTTTTGGGTGATTTCAACTATCATGGTATAAACTGGGTGAACTACCAAAGTTCTAACTCCTATGCCCAGCGGTTCATAGAATTTATAAATTCAAATGCCCTTGAATAACTGGTATGTTCTTCCACTAGAGGGGACATCATATTGGATTCAGTCATCACAAATATGGGCGCCCATTGTACCACACCAGTTATCACTCTCTCTCTGGTCAGATCAGACCACAAACTGATAACCCTGGACATCCTCCCCCCTCCAACTCCCCCAGTCAAAGAAACCATCGTAAAAAACCTTTCCAAAGCAAACTTCAAACTACTTGCGTCAGAAGTGGAAAGCTTCACTATTCCCTTGCAGAAGGATAATGATATCCAGGATGCAGAATCCTACACCAAGGCACTTTATAAACATCTTCAGGATTGCATGGACCGTGCTATCCCAATTAAAACCAAGACTCCTTCCTCAAACAAGAAGAACCCAGTCTGGTGGACCCTGGCCATAAGCAAACTATACAATAAAAGGAGAAGACATACAAAAAAGGCCAAATCTCAAGTAGAAAAATCATCCCTGATCAGCATTAGTAAGAAATTGAGGGCCCTCATCAAGTCAACTAAAGCCACTTTCGAAAAGAAAGTTGCCAAGGATGCCAAGGATAACCATAAGGCCTTCTATAGTTACATCAAAAACTTAAATGGCAATGCTCAGGTCTGTTATGAGCTAGTACAAAATGGAACAAAATACACTGACCCCACTAACATTGCCAACATCTTGGCTGACAGGTTCAGTGCAAATCCACCCCCTCACCACCTGCAGGGCCTATTACTATTCCAGGGGATTGTGTAACTCCAATTATTACTGATACATTGGTTAATAAGGCTCTATCTAAAGCTAAAAACACTGCCTCCATGGGACCAGATGGTGTCCCGGGCTGTGTCATACGTGAGCTCCAAAATGAATTAACCCCGCATCTGAATACCCTGTTCAGTCTCAGCCTCTCAACAGGATATGTGCCCATAGAATGGCACACAGCAACGGTGGTTCCGCTGCACAAGGGTGGGCCCACAACTGACCCTGGGAACTACTGACCAATAAGCCTGACCAGTCTGATCTGTAAGGCAATGGAGCGAATCATTATGGAACTCATAAATGGAGAGATTGGGAACCTCCAAATACTTGACCCCACACAGTTTGGCTTCGTCAAGGGCATATCATGCCTCCTGAACCTGGAGGACTTCTTTGAGACAGTTACTCAGGCTATAGATAAGGGAAAGGAGATACACATGGCTTACCTTGACCTTGCTAAAGCATTTGACACCATTCCCCATTCGGGTATTATTGATAAACTCACCAACCTGGGCATAAACCCTTACGTCACAAGATGGATCGCAAACTAGCTCACAGACAGATCCCACAAAGTAAGAGTAATGGGATCTATGTCCGAATCCAGACCAGTAACAAGCGGTGTGCCTCAGGGCTCTGTCCTGGGGTCCCTCCTGTTTGGCATATACTTCTCAGAAGTACAGGCAAGCACTGAAGGGCTGTGGCTGACTAAGTTTGCGGACGACTGCAAACTGGGTGCTATAATAGAGTCTCCGGCCAACATGGAAATCTTCCAGAAGGGCCTTAATGAGACTGATGCATGGTGTCAAAGCCATGGTCTCAAGCTAAATGCTAAAAAATGCGTAGTAATCCCCTTTGGAAAAAACAGAGTACCCACGAACTACCACATAGGAGGTAACCCCCTGAAATCTGAAGAAGTAATAAGGGATCTAGGGACCCAAGTAGATAGTCAGCTTTCCTTTGATAACCATGTTGCCAAGGTGGTTAGAAAATCCTTCTATGTGAGCCATCTGATCACGAAAGGGTTCGCATCAAGATCTAAGGATGTAGTGGTGCCCCTCTACTCTTCCCTCATCAGACCCATTATTGAGTACAATGCACCAATTGGAATGTACCTGGCCAGGCATCTCCAGCAGCTGGAGAGACCACAGAGGTACCTCACTAAGAGGATTACTGGCCTCAAACAGTTGCCCTATGCAGCATGATTGAAAAAACTAAGGCTTTTCTCTGCTGCATACCGCCTTCTCAGAGGCGATCTCTGTCTAACATACAGAGCCATGTCCAACCCAGAACTGTTGAAAATGTTCTATCTTAGCAAAACCAAATCTACTCGAGCTACATGCTCTAGGGATATAAACCTCAGCACAACAATGAATAGAACATGCTGGAGGGATAGATTCCCTTCGCAAAGACTTCCCTTGCTATGGAACAAGGTCCCAATCTACATAAGACAGAGACCCTCACTATCACTCTTCAAGAGGAACCTTGACAAGTGGATTGGTAACAGAAAGTTCACACCAGGGATCATACCAACAGCTCTACTAGATAGGGGCCAAGGGTACTAGCTGCTAGATCAAGGGCCTAGGGAACTAACCAAAGGGGTGGTGAATACCACAAAACGTGGCTGGGCTAATATATGCCTTCGGGCAGATAGCCCAGTACCTACCTATGAACCTATTTACAGTACACACATACAGTCCATTTTGAATTTCAGCATTTCAGGAACAAGTGGAACAAAATTAAGGATAACAAGCAGGGGCGGCCCGTGCTATCGGTCTGCCGGACTGCAGCCCCCTCAAACCAAAAAGAACTCAAAAAAATAAAAAGAAAATTTACGCGCATGCGCAGTAGACCAGACTACTGTATGCGCATGCTCACGGCAGTCCGGATAGGGAAACACAAGGAGATGTCTGTGCACTTTAAAGTGCACAGACACGCTGGGATTATACAGCGCAGCCGGACTGCAACACAAGCAGCAGGAATGGGAGCTGCAGTCTCGTCGGGAAAGGGTTTGGATGCGATCTACTCTCACGAGTCATTGGAGTATTGCGCAGGAAGGGGTTTGGATCTAACATTGGTTGGAATGGAGGACAGGTAAGTGTTGAATATATGGTGCTTGTGAAACTGGTTAGTATGGAGAACAGGTGTGTGTGTGTGTGTGTGTGTGTGTAAATGCCCCAGGTGCTCATGGTGGTGTGGTAGGGAATACCTCAGGCTTGAACCCTGTACCCTGTATGCAGGTGTTAAAGACTTGAGTTCCCTACCCACCACCATTTGTAAAAAAATTGCGGATTTTTGCCTCATATTTTATCTGATCTGTTCCTCATAATATCTGTGGTTTGTAAATGTTGTAATGCTTGATATTTGATGGTGAAGTAGTAGCATTGTTGCCTCACAGCTGCAGGTTCTCAGGTTTGATTCTTGGCTGGGGTTCCTTCTTTGTGGGGTCTGTATCTTCTCCCTGTGTTTGTGTGGGGTTTGCTTTTATTTGATGGTGCACTGGTAGCATTGTTGCCTCACAGCTGCAGGTTCTCAGGTTTGATTCTTGGCTGGGGTTCCTTCTTTGTGGGGTCTGTATCTTCTTTCTGTGTTTGTGTGGGTTTGCGTTTGTGTCCTCCCGTGTTACAAAGACATGTCTGCATTATTTTTTTCCTGGGCCTCTGCTGAAAATTGTTTTTTTGCTCCAAGTCAGACTGTCCTGATTAACAAATGTTAAATAAAATTGACAGGCATTTGAATTTCAGACTTCAGGTTTCTGAATGTGCAATTTCTTACATATTTGAAGGTGCAGTGGCAGTATTGTTGCCTCAGAGTCACAGCTATTTATTTTATTTTATTTATTTTTATTTTTATTTTACATTTGTTGACCGGGCTAGTCCAACTGGATACATGTCCATTTTCAGTGGAGGCCCGGGGAGAAAAGCTCCAAGGTCATAGTTAGATTAACAAAAACATTGATGTTGTTACACAAGATAATATACTGATTAATACATATACAATGATAAACCTATAACAAGTGAGTACAATTAAATACACTGATGCTTACAGACCAAATAAGAGAAAACAAGAATTATTAAATGATTTAACAAGGTATAGATTAGAATAGCCAGACAAGGAGGGCTAGAATAGGGTGTTCTTTGGTTTTTGGGTTAGGCGGAGGCTGAGAGAAGCCTAGGTATGACTGGGACAATAGCTTGTTAGTCTGGACAGGAGCAAGGGCATAACCATTTGGATTTCAAGTATGCTCTAAGATGTAATTTAAATTGGTGCTGAGAGGGCATAAGTCTTAGGTTGTTTGGTAGTGCGT
The DNA here is from genome assembly GCF_019279795.1 of Protopterus annectens. Taxonomy (NCBI): domain Eukaryota; kingdom Metazoa; phylum Chordata; order Ceratodontiformes; family Protopteridae; genus Protopterus; species Protopterus annectens. The sequence goes on along the minus strand of NW_025049053.1, from coordinate 21,251 downwards.
TCCAGGATTTGCCAATGGAATTGGCATATAGTGCATCACCACCAGCATTGTTAGATTTAATGGATTTGTGGTTTGATTCTTGGCTGGGGTGCCTTCTTTGTGGAGTCTGCATCTTATCTCTGTGTTTGTGTGGATTTGCTCTGGTGTCCTGCCATTTTACAAAGACGTGTCTACAGTATTTCTCCCTGGGCCTCTGCTGAAAATTGTTTTTGTTCTATCACAAGTAAAATTGACAGTCATTTGAATTTCAGACTTCATAGTCTTCAGAAAGTACATAGTAAAACAACTTTTTATTCTAGCAATAAATGTATAGTAACACAACCTTTATTATAGCAATTTTTAAGTTTATAAGGTGACTATTTGAAATGTTTCCTTATTTTTGGGACTGTAATATCCTGTTAGTGGCTTTGTCCAGGTTGTTTGTGCTAAGGTTGACAGCTATGGCAAGAACTGAATTCACTGAATATGTTTGAGGGCTGCATTCCCTCATTACTGGGTTTGTCCAGGTGTTTTGTGCTAAGAGGTTGACAGCTATGGTGAGAACTGAATTCATTAAATGATAGCCATTTAAGTTTCAGTCTTCCTCTCGTTCACAAAACAGCTGATTTGGCGTAGTGGTATGTTGCTCTTGACTGTTTTGCACAGGGACCTTGTCTGTAAAATGTACGGTGGTAACACAGCATTTTTCTTTCACAAAGCAGGTGATTTGGCATAGTGGTATGTTCAGACTCTTATTTGCACAGGGACTTTGGCAGTAAAACGTATGGTGGTACCGTGGTAACAAGCATTTTATTCTAGCAGCTTTCCAAGATTATACAAGCAATGTTTAATATGTCCCTGGTTTTTGCCCTTTTGACCCACCCCAATAAATTTGGTTTTTCCAGACTTCTTGTGCTATGAAGTTGAGATGCATTTGAGCATTGAGTAGATTTTACAAGGAGCTGAGAGCTGCAGGGGAAGAGAAGTTTAGTGCTAATAGCACACCAGGCTGTGTGCTTGCTTTTGATGCAGAAGGTTGTTGGTTCTACTCCCATAAGGGGTGAATACTGCCGTACTGAAAGTTAAGATACTAATTATGAGCCTGTTATCAGTTTGCCATCCATTTCCTATTGCAATATTACTAGCTTATTTTTAATGTAATTTAGGCAATTTATTCCACAGGGGCATCAGACACTTTATTGTTCGTGATAATGATGGACTGTAGAATTGTGCATATTTACTGATAATAGTGGACTGTAGAAGTTTGAGTAGACTTTTATGATGGAAATGTTCTGAATTGGACAGTTTTGTTTCATTGTTTACTGGAAAAATGTTCAAAGCAATAGGAAGGTGTATCAAAGAACACATGTGTTTCATATGCAAGGGGCCTATGATTTGAAAACGGCCCAGAATTAATTTTTATCTGCCACGAGTAAAATGTATTTTCTTTGAATGTGGATTTTAATGTTGTTTCAGTGAATGTGAGTTTCAAGGGCAGAGAAGGTTTAATGCTAAGTTTGTTTAGCAGATGTCTTAGTGTTTGTGCTGTAAAATGCAAAAATAAAACTTTCAAATGAAGTTCAAATCATCATAGATGTAAATCAGTATGCACATTAGTGTTTATGGTAAATGGAGTGAAATAGCAAAGTAATGGATCATTGGAATGGCTGCAGGGAGGCTCCATTCGACCAGGGTTTTGTGAGGGGGAAGGGCGGCAAACTTAGACAGCCCCAGCTGAACCATACCTCCCAACTGTCCAGATTTTCAAAGAATGAATAGATTTTTTGCTTCTTATTTTTGATTTGTTCCTCATAAAAATTTGTGGTTTTCTGGCAAATCATTTAGGAATTAAGTCACTAAATAATGACACACCTAGTTTCAGACTTCATAACCGTCAGAAAAATCCATGCTAAAGTAAGACCTGTTCTATCAACTGTCCCAGTTTATAGAAGAGCATTTTTTTGTGCTGTTTATATGTTCCCCCAATATATCTGGCCTTGTCCAGATTTATTGCATTAACAGGTTGAGAGGTACATGCAAATAAATTGCTTTATAGAATTAGGCATAGCCAAACCTCTGAACTGTCCCTGATTTTGACTCAAAATGTTGCTCTTCCCCTAATGATCCCTCCGCAAAATAGCAATTTTGGAAGAAAACATGGAGGGTTTATAATTAAGAAATAACTATAATAATCAGATTACTTTTATTTCAGAAATGCATGTAGATTATTTTATTTTGTCAGCTGCTCAAGTTAGCAGTACTAATATTAAAGTGTCCCTTCTTTGGCAGGTTCCCAGCTGTATCGTGCTGCTATTTTATATTTTTACATCACATTTTTTGGTCCATTTTTCATAAAATTGTGTTTTTTTTGGCAAATTAGTGACAAATAATTAAAGACTGAAGTTAGAAAATAATGACAGACATTTGAGTTTCAGATTTCATACCATTCAGAAAATTCATACTAATGCAAGACCTCTATTAGCTTTCTAAGGTTATAAGAGCGATATTTTAAAAATTGTCCTAATTTTTGGGCCTTTGTCCCATTTCTTTGTATGGCTTTGTCCAGATTTCTTGCTCTGAGGTTGAGAGGTATGACAAATGTGTCAGGGCCATCACAAGTCAGCCAGAGTCATTTCAAACTGTGACATACTTGTTACACCCCACTCCCCCATGTAGTGACTCTGGATGTGTCGAAGCAAGGCAAGGAGTAGTTATGCAGTGTAAATGTGCAGAGAATCCCACCCATCCAAGGTAAACATAAGTACTAGAGTGGCTTTTCATCTGTCCTTGATTTTTGCAGAATGGTCTGGTTTCTGTCATATTTTTTGTACTGTTGATTTATGCTTATTACTCAAAGTGCCTGTTGTTCTGTGTTTAAGTAGCAATACTTTAATGACCATCAGGTAAGCTTGGCTGAGATTGCAAGATGCAAGTAAGCTTTAATAAGCATACTGTTAAAGAATTGCCAACATTGAAAGCCTTTCTGTTGCCATGTAGAGAATACTTAACTAGATAATGTATAAGCCTTGGGTATTGAAATGCATATGCCAGTATTTGTAATAAAGGACAGAATTACATTATTTTAAGAGTCTCATTACACTTGGAGACTTACAGACAGTCATCTCTGCAGGCTTTAACCATAAACCGAATGCCAATCGCGTGGTCTATAACCTGTACAGTAATCCTTTTTAAGCAATGTATCTTGAGCTTATTTCTTGTTTGCTTTTCATTTTTTACTTTGATCATGTTTTCCCCATGAAACAAGTAGATGTCAGGCAGCACGTCTTTTTTGGATAAGAAACATTTTTACAAGTGGGGGCATCAGAGATTTCTACTTTCAGCATGTTACTTGTTACTTTAATAAAGCTGAATATAAATTATTAGAACTGCAGTGCAAGAAGTGGTTTGAGTTGAGTGCTGCTTGTTTTTCTTATACTTGATTTTGACTGGCATTCCATTAATGTATTTAAAAAAAATGTAATTTATTTTTCATGCCTCACAACCTTTTTTGTTTCTATCTAGATATTAAGCTGTCATGCAGCGAAATATTTTTATTCTTCTACACTTCATTTTGTCTTGATTGGACTCTCATGACAACTGTTTGGCACCCAGTGCAGTATATTTAGTTGTTGAGGTTTGCTACTACAGGTGTTTGTGGGTGTGGGAATACCTCCGGCTTGAACCCTGTACCTTATATGCACGTGTTAAAGACCTTAATTCCCTATCCACCACCATTTGTGGAAAAAAAACTGCAGATTTTTGCCTCATGTTTGATTTGATCTGTTCCTCATAATATCTGTGGTTTGTAAATGTTGCAATGCTTGATATTTGATGGGGCAGTTGTAGCATTGTTGCCTCACAGCTGCAGGTTCTCAGGTTTGCTTCTTGGCTGGGGTGCCTTCTTTGTGGGGTCTTTATCTTCTCCCTGTGTTTGTGTGGGTTTGCTTTTGTGTCCTCCCACGTTACAAAGACATGTCTGCATCATTTCTTCCTGGGCCTCTGCTGATTTTCTTTTTTTTTTTTTTTGTTCCAAGTCAGACTGTCCTGATTAACAAATGTTAAATAAAGTTGACAGGCATTTGAATTTCAGACTTCAGGAATCTGAATGTTTAAATCCTTGCATATTTGATGGTGCAGTGGTAGTATTGTTGCCTCACAGCTACAGGTTTCCTGGTTTGATTCTTGGCTGGGGTGCCTTCTGTGTGGAGTCTGCATCTTCTTCCTGTGTTTGTGTGGATTTGCTCTGGTGCCCTGTCATTTTACAAAGACGTGTCTGCAGTATTTCTCCCTGGGTCTCTGCTGAAAATTTTTATTCTGTCAGCAGTAAAATTGACAGGCATTTGAATTTCAGACTTCATGTTCTTCAAAAAATACATAGTAACACAACCGTAACACAAACTTTTATTCTAGCAACTTTCTAAGTTTATAAGATGAATATTTGAAATGTGTCCCTATTTTTGGGACTGTAATCCCTCATTATTGGCTTCGTCCAGGTTTTTTGTGCTAAGGTTGACAGCTATGGCAAGAACTGAATTCATTGAATGTTTGAGGGCTGTATTCCCTCATTACTGGGTTTGTCCAGGTGTTTTGTACTAAGAGGTTGACAGCTATGGTGAGAACTGAATTCACTAAATGATAGCCATTTAAGTTTCAGTCTTCCTCTTTTACAAAGCAGCTGATTTGGCGTAGTGGTATGTTGCTCTGTTTTGCACAGGGAGCTTGGCAGTAAAATGTATGGTTCTAGCAACTTTCCAAGGTTATACAAGCAATGTTTGTGTCCCTGTTTTTTGGGCTTTTGACCCCCCCCAATACATTTTGGCTTTTTCCAGTTTTCTTGTGCTGCGAAGTTGAGTATTGAGTAGATTTTACAAGGAGCTGAGAGCTGCAGGGGAACAGAAGTTTAGTGCTGCTTAAGTGAAGTTCGTTTACCTTGTTAATAGCACAACAAGTTGTGTACTTACTTTTGATGCAGAAGGCTGTGGGTTCTACTCCCACAAGGGGTGGATGCTGCTGTATTGAGAATGTTCTCCTTGGTGAAAATACTAACTATGAGTCCGTTATCAGTTTGCCATCCATCTCTTGCAATATTACTAGCTTATCATTTTTTTAATGTAATATAGCCAATTTATTCCTGAGGGGCAACAGGCACTTTATTTTTCAATGAAACCATGAAATATAAAGGTGTTTGCTAGCAGCAACCTCTTCATTAGTTACAGATTTCTTTAATGTGGAATTATTTAGATGACTTTTACTTCTTCAGAGAGTGCATATTTACTGATAATGGACTGTAGAATTGTGCATATTTACTGATAATGGACTATAGAATTGTGCATATTTACTGATAATGGTGGACTGTAGAATTGTGCATATTTACTGATAATGGTGGACTCGGAAGTCTGAGTAGACTTTTATGATAAATGTTCTGAACTGGGCAGTTTTGTCATTATGGGTGCATGCATTTTGTTTCATTGCTTACTGGAAAAATGTTCAAAACAAATTTAAAACGCCCTCTAACAACTGTAATATATTGTACAAGGAATATAATTTAGTACAATGAGGAAGGTGTATCAAAGAGCACATGTATGTTTCATATGCAAGGGGCCTATGATTTGAAAACAGCCCAAAATTAATCTTTATCTGCCACTGGCAAAATGTATTTTCTTTGAATGTGGGTTTCAATGCTATTTTAATGAATGTGAGTTTCAAGGGCAGAGAAGTTTTAATGCTAAGTTTTCATTGTGAGACTGCATTGCTTTGTTTAGTAGATGACTTAGTGTTTGTGCTGTAAAATACAAAATAAAACTTTCAAATGAAGTCCAACTCCTCATACAAGTAAAGCAGTATGCACATTAGTGTTTATGGTAAATGGAGTGAAATAGCCAAGTAATGGTTCATTGGAATGGCTGCAGAGGCTCCATTCAACCATGATTTTGTCAGGGGGGAAGGGCAGCAAAATCAGACAGGCCCAGCTGAACTATACCTCCCAACTGTCCAGATTTTCAAAGAATGAATAGATTTTTGCTTCTTATTTTTGGTTTGTTCTTCATAAAATTTGTAGTTTTCTGGCAAATCATTTAGAAATTAAGTCACTAAATAATGATACACTGAGTTTCAGACTTCATAACCTTCAGAAAAATGCATGCAAAAGTAAGAATCAACTGTCTCAATTTCTACAAAAGCAATTTTTAGTACTGTTTATATGTTGCCCCAGTACATTTGGTCTTGTTCAGATTTACTGCATTAACAGGTTGAGAGGTACATGCAAATAAATTGCTTTATAGAATTAGGCATAGCCAACCTCTCAACTGTCTCCGATTTTGGCTTAAAATGTTGCTTTTCCCCCTAATAATCCCTCCAAGAAAATAGCAATTTTGGAAGAAAACATGGAGGGTTTACAATTAAGAAATAACTGTAATAATCAGTTATAGATTACTTGAAATGCATGTAGATTCTTTTATTTTGTCAGTTGCTCAAGTTAGCAGTACGAATATTAAAGTGTTCCTTCTTTGACAGGTTCCCAGCTGTATTGTGTGGCTATTTTATATTTTTGCATCACATTTGGTCCATTTTTCATAAAATTGTGTTTTTTGGCAAATTAGTGACAAATCACTAAAGACTGAAGTTAGAAAATAATGACAGACATTTGAGTTTCAGATTTTATACCCTTCAGAAAAGTCATACTAATGCAAGACCTATTCTATTATCTTTCTAAGTTTATTAGAGCAATATTTAAAAATTGTCCTTATTTGTGGGCATTTGTCCCACTTCTCTGTATGGCTTTGTCCAGATTTCTTGCTCTGAGGTTGAGAGGTATGACACATGTCAGGGCCATCACAGTCAGCCAGAAACATTTCAAATTGTGACATACTTGTTGCACCCCACTCCACCATGTACTGACTCTGGATGTGTCCAAGCAAGGCAAGGAGTAGTTATGCAGTGTAAATGTGCAGTGCCCCCCCCCCCATCCAAGGTAGACACAAGTACTACAGTGGCTTTTCATCTGTCTTTGATTTTGCAGAAAGGTCTGGTTTCTGTCATATTTTTGATTTATGCTTATTACTCAAAGTGCCTGTTGCTCTGTGTTTAAGTAGCAATGCTTTAATGACCATAATATAAGCTTGTCTGAGATCGTAAGATGCAAATAAGCTTTAATAAGCATACTGTTAAAGAATTGCCAACATTGAAAGCCTTTCTGTTGTTGCTATGCAGAGAATACTTGACTAGATAATGTATAAGCCTTGGGTATTAAAGGACAGGATTCCATTATTTTAAAAAGCTCATTACACTTGTTGGAGACTTCCAGTCATCTCTACAGACTTTACCCGTAAACTAAACAGAATGCCAGTCATGTGTGGTCCATAACCTGTACAGTAATCCTTTAAGCAATGTATCTTGAGCTTGTTTCTTGTTTGCTTTTCATTTTACTTACATGTTTTCCCCATGAAACAAGTAGATAGTTGTCAGGCAGCAGGTCTTTTTGGATAAGAAACATTTTTACAAGTGGGGGCATCACAGAGATTTCTACTTTCAGCATGTTACTTGGAACTTTAATAAAGCTGAATATAAATTATAATTAGAACTGCAGTGCAAGGAGAAGTGGTTTGAGTTGAGTGCTTCTGGTTTTGCTTGTACTTGATTTTGACTGGCATTCCAGTAATTTATTTAAAAAGTAATTTATTTTTTCATGCCTCACAACCTTTTGTTTCCATCTAAATATTAAGTAAGCTGTCATGCAGCCAATGCATTGAAATATTTTTATTCTTCTGCACTTATTTTTGTCTTGATTGGACTCTCATAATGAAGGTTTGCCACCCAGGGCAGCGTATTTAATTAAAGTTAGTTTTTGTAGTTTTGAGCATAGCTCCTCTCCTTTCTGGTTGGCCACACCCCTTCCCCTTGACCCATTCAGCTGTCAACTGCAGCCCCCCTTTGATTTGAAGTCACCAGCCGCCACTGATAACAAGCAGGGAAGAATTGCCTAGCTGGAGGTAGCATGTAGTTAGAATTTAACATTTCACAATGAATGGAGGTTGTATGCTGTTTGATATCCAGTGGTGAGGTTAACCATTGTCACTAAAGTACTTACACTCAGTTTCCCTATGTAGGTGTTTCTGTAGGTGTTTAGGGGAGGCCTTTTTGAAGTCAGTGAGAAATTCTAGGCCCCTTAATTCTGATGGAAGCCTGTTCTTTAATGTAGGGCAAAGTCAAGAGAAGGCATGTTCTACAGCAGCTGTTTTATATTGCAGTATAACTCTCCAAAAGATTTATTGGCTTAAAACATATACTAATACTAAACCAATCATAAACTCTCCACAGTATAGTCTATAAACCGAATAAATGCCCAATTGATTCCTCTAGAGTCATCAAATATTTTCCAAATAGAAACCTAAGATCATGAAATCTAAATCTTTTGGAGATTTACAAATCAAATAATCACTTTGGAGTGCATGTATTCAATGCAGGTAGCCAAACTATGGAATTCTATTCCACCAGAGCTAAGAGAAACTAAGTCATATAATCTTCCTTCAAACCCTACAAGCTTGCTTAACTTCTAACCACCGCTGTGCCGTTGTAATTCTTATTCTGCTTTACTTTACTTTTCATTTCCAACACTCATGTTTCTCATTCGGATATTCTGTAATTGTTCAAGGGCATGAATTCACTGTTAATTTTTGTCACCCAAATCATTTTTTGCCTGACATGTGCATGCTGAATAACTGCATTAGATATTCTAGATTATACAATGCCTCCCTATTAATATTCTAAAATGTGCACGTTGATTGGCCAGCCCAACCAGCGTGCTCATTGTAAATCACACAATATACCAACAGAAAAAGGTCAGGTTGCCTGGACTTTTTTCCGTTGGTATAAACTGCCTCCAAATCTTTTTTTTGTACAAAAAAAAAAAGAGAGAGAGAAAACGGAGCAACGGTGACTTTCTTTTCTTTGTTGCTTCCGTTTCAAAGCCTTGCTGTACTGGGTATGCGTGGGAACGTAAGTTCCATAAGCATGTGCAGTACATCAAAAAGCAGAATCAGTATACCACAACCGGTGGAAGAACAGCAATCTGCCATTATACAAAGACATTATTTAAGAAAAGTAAGTATTTTTTTTTTCTTAAATAATGTTATTGTATAATAGCAATAACCGACTCCGTGGTTGTGGTATATTGAAGATTTACCCAAGGTTGGCTTTGTTTAAACCACACCAACCATGGGTAAATCTTCAATATACCACACCATGTCATCGGTTATTGCTTAAGTATATTCCAGCACTAATTTCCGTTGCTGTATCATTCAAACTTGATGCTCTTTTATAATCTGTTATGCTTTTACACTGATGTTTTGCTTTATAATTACATTTACTTGGAGTTTTTCTCCCTTCTTTTGAAAATGGACCTTACACTCATTATTACTATCAGGTCAACAATTTAATTAATTAATTAATTAAGTTTGTTTGTTTGTTTAAGCTCACAGCCACTCATTAAATTGCTTTCCTTCCATGCAGTTGCCAAGTCCTACTCCCTACATTTTCTGGCATTGAACTGTGTACTTTTATTCTCACCTCTAATTTTCTGAGAGATACTAATTTCCTGAAGGCAGATAAATGTTTATATCCTGTCTCAGTCTATTTGTCTTTTTCTGCTTTTCTAGATTTGGTATGCTATGAGCATTAAGCACTTTTCTATGTAAGGCTTCTTCTGCAAGCATTGTACTGTTTTGTTGCCTTATTCTCAAATCATTGTGGGTGGAACTCCACGCTACATACACTGCACCAAATGGGGTTTCATGGAAATATTACAGGTTGTCATGTTCAGTTTTACTGACGTTTAAATGTGTCATGGTTGTATTAGCAAACTTATCCTTATGTTGTTGACATTGTAATGCATCAAAAGTGGTTTTCTGCAAGTGCTCTGCAATGGTATCTCTGATGTAGCTTACCTAGGAAGAGGGTGAAGGGGAGGCTCTCTTTTTTTAAACATTTCTCTTTTTATCTTAGGTAGGTTCATAGGTTCATCTAAGCTGCGGTGGTACAGTGGTAGCATTGTTGCCTCACAGCAAGAGGTTCTCCTGTTCGATTCATGGCTGGAGTGCCTCCTCTGTGGAGTCTGCATGTCCTCCCAGCGGTTGAGTGGTCTCCGAAAGACATGCGTGAATGGGCGTGCCTTTGCTGAAGGTTGGGTGTTGGGCTGGCAACTTGGCACCATAAAAAAACCTACTGCCAATCATTAGCAGACTGGAGTTCTGTTGTAGCGACCCCTAACCGGGAAAAGACAAACAAACAGGTTCATAGTTTCATTTGAGTTTGTGAAACCTCAGAGATGTTGTGGGAGTAGCCACCCCCCACCCCCCACAAACACTTGGGAAGTGCAGAAGGTGCAACTTTCCTGCAAATGTAGTTATTTAATAATTTTGCATAGTCTTCTTCATTGTAATAGTTCATATTGGCATTATGCTGCAGTTTATTTTGTGCTTCACTTTAGACATATGTGATATTTCAGATTGAGGTTTCATCAGCTGTGTTCAAAGCAGAAAGATATTCCATTCATCTAATTGCAATTTCTCCTTATATACAACATATTCTGCTGGGTTATCACAGTTGCTCAGTTCCCTTCATCCCACCAGACATGATCACCAGGCTCTCTACATTTTTTTGCTATTGCAACTACTTCACTTGCAGACATACCTCTCAAACTTTTAGAGCAAGAAATCTGGACAAAGCCATCAATAAAAACAAGACAAAGGCCCAAAAATAGGGACATTTTTTAAATATTACTCTTACAAAACTTAGAAAGTTGATAAAATAACAGGTTTTATGTTAGCATGAATATTCTGAATGGTATGAAGACTAAAACTCAAATGTCTGTCATTATTTGTTAACTTCAGTCTTTAATGATTTGCCACTAATTTGCCAGAAAACCATAATTTTATGAAAAAATGGAATAAAATTATGAGGCACAAATCTGGACATTCTGCGAAAATCTGAACAGTTGAGAGGTATGTTTGCAAATGTACACTCTTTATTTGGCCATTTTTCCCAGATACATTACTCTGCATTTCTTTTCTCTGCACATTGAAATCATAATTCTTCTCTGCACTGCATACTGAAATCATTATTCTACTTTTCTTTCTTGCTTTGCCTTTTTACCATGCAGTTATATAACTACTGCTGTAGATATATACACACACACACACACACACACACACACACATACACACACACACACACACACACATATATATATATATATATATATATATATATATATATATATCCAGAACAACCTGGTGCACATTACAATCCTTAACAGTGCTCGGAGAAAGAAAAAATGTGATAAACCACCAAAAAATACTCCAGCACAGAGAAAACGAGACAGCAAATGTTGCAAATGAAGTTTTAATCAGAGCACAGTCTGCAGCACAGACCGGTTTTGCTGCATGGCGTCATCAGTGTGTGCCTTAATAGGCAACCGGCCCTAGTTTATGTAGCAGCATTTAAAGATACATTACACATTTATACTTCACCCCATTCCAGTCCTTCTTATTATTTGAAAAAAACAATACGCAATGTTAAAAAAGACATGTCTAGATATATCAAAACCCCAAAACACAAAATCCCTTATTCCATAAATGACATATACACACCTAACATTCAAGATATCCCCAACAGATATTACAAAATTCCTTATAAAAATGCAGCTTGTTCATCCTTATGTTGAAACACTATAAAGATAGTTATATTCTTAAGGATATTATCCCTTACCATTGATCATTGAGCCCTGGTTTAAAAAGGGCTCCTAAATTAATAAGCCATCTACGTTCTTTGTTTGATAATATATTATGTCTAACAGTCTCATTCATGACTTGTGCCATTACCATCCCCCGGATTCATGAAGCTTGGCGCAAGGCCGGCGTAAGGCTTGCGCTGGCCGTGCAGCGTATAACTGGCATAGCAGCACCACATGCATAGTAATGAGTGTGCGCCGCAACCACAACCACGTGCATAGGGCACATGCGTGAGTCCAGGGAGCCCAAGTAGGATGCGCCCGTAGGCGTGGCCAAGCCGGCAGGCGATGAGCAACCTAAAGTGCTGACTGTCACATGCCGCCTGCAATAGTAACCGCACCAACCAGTGTCTGTGGATAATGAAACGTATGCAGAGTATGCAACATAGTACCCGTCCACACAAAATGGAGAACCAACCATAAATCCACAAAGTACAAAATGTTCCCGTCCACGGAACAAAGGATACTCGGAATACCGTGTCTGTCACGCAATGCACTGTCAGCAGGCATACCCAGTGGAGGTGTACTGCATCATGTCAGTGCGCGCCTACACCCGACTAGCCCCATGGGCATGGTCACCAGCAGTCCCACAGTGGTAGTGAGAGTACACAGCTGGGCAGTCGTGGCCATATAACAACCAGAAAGAAACCAGATATCCCAAACACAGACAAACATGTGTATAGTAAAATGTGATAGACACAGCAACGTAACCGTCACATACACATAGGATGGCGTATGCCGAATCGGAATATCCAGAAGCAGAACCCATGCATGCAAATGTAATACACAACAACCCGTCATAGCACGTAACACGCACCCATGTCCGACTGTCCACCCAATCCAGCTAGCAGCCTTGCACAGCTGCACACCTACACACAGCGGGTATACCCCATATGTAGTAGGAAGTATTGTCCTAGGCAGTGACACGCGTGCAAACATGTACCCCACATGTCAACATCCCACCCCAGGTACTGATATCCAAATGGCTGCATGAGAATGTGTCAGCAGAATGTGTACATCCCGCGTGTGGTTACGGACCTGTCGAAACCCCATAGGTGTTCATACGCCACGGTGTCCATAACTGTACACATCTGGACAAAGCAGTATGTGCAGCCACTGTACCGATGATTAGCTATGCAGACATGTCAAACACAATACACAGGGCAGAACAGCCACCCACCAAGCAGGTCACCCCAGCAGGGTTGCCACATGCACAGAATGTCAAGATGGGACATCACTCGTAGATATGTGTGGTTCCGTATGGCAAAACACCCACGGCCAATGCAAAGGATAGAATAACACGTATATGCCCGGATGAATGGTTATGTCATAGCATGGAATAGCTTAAGCTATCCAACATAATAGTCATGCGTACCAGATACAAAATGCCTGTAACACGCAAGTAGTAATGCAGGAAGACATACACGACTGTGTCAATATCACAGGACATATGGCAAGTGTCAAGTGCCGACGCAGGACACAAATGTCCATAAGGGGGCCCCCTGCAAAGAGGAACACGTGCCAACCCCACCCCCCACTGACGTATCGGCAGTATAACTACAACCCAAACACACACCAACACCACCGTCCAACCCATGATAGCAACGGCGGACAAAGACCAACACGATGCGTGCACAAATAGGGACACATGTAACCGGTGCGACAACCTTCCACAGGCCACCGAATCGGTCAATAGTATGTACATACGCATGTAATGCTGCGAAGGATGTGTGGTAGTCCCCAGTATCACAGAGGTAGGTACACAGATACACTGTAACCAACTGTCACATATGTGCACTGTACACAGCATACCTGCAGGTAATACATAGTTCAGTCATGTGCCACATAAATATCCACGTATGAATGAGGACAGGGGATAGACAAGTGTGAATGGGAAAAACGCAGAACATGGCATATGTATGATAACCGGCACCACCCACAGCATTTTATGCCAATAGCAGAAGCTATTGTTGGTTGTCCAAACACTCGTGTCTGTACACACAGAATAAATATCATAGCAATAACCCACGCCTGGGTGTGGGTAATGCTGGATATACCCACGGTAGATGTGGTGCGGTCCCAAGGGCGAAGCCCGAGGGACCAAACAAAGGCAACCGTGGGTAAATACAGCAGTACCCACCACAGAGACGTGGGTTATTGCTATTATGCCATATCATCTAGGAAAATAAACTATTAATCCCCAGACATAATGGCACAGCATAATGCCTGTCTGCTGCCCATCCGCAGATGTCTGGCATCCGCGGTGGTGCTGACGTACTGCGTGAGATGTCCGTTGCTAATGTCGAAACTGTCTCGCTATGTAAAACACAGTCAACATAGCAAATCAATACAAAACAGCAACGGAGAGCTCGATGTCCCCATTGCTGTGTTGTACAACCTGTCCCGCTATGTTAAATGTGTGTAGCAGAGCGACACTGCTCCAAAGTAAGCAACGGACATCTCCGTGGCTCAGTTAAAGCTGTCACGCTATGTTAAACATAGCGAGACAGGTTATAAATACCGAGGTATACTAATGGAAATAGGTCCAGGCGACCGGACCGTGTGCCATTACTATAACCCGATCTACAACAGGCACGCTGGCCAATCAGCGTGCACGGTTAGGAATAATGGGGGTTATGGTATAATAGACATGGACAAACCGTGCCCATGTGCCTCGTCTGACATTCGTACATGGTCAGGGCAGTCCCGTACACTAGGCGGACAAGACCAAACCCAGAGCACCACAGGAACAACCTGACAATCAAAGACCTGTATGCGTTGGGGATATAAGCCCCTGTGATCTGAATATCCCTGCAGTCACGCCATACGCATCCTGGGTCAAGAGCAGTAGGGAATAGGGAATGTGTAACATGTAGTACCGCACTTTTCCCAGCAGGAGAATGGATGCCTATGACGTAAGTGAGTGCGGGGGGGGGATATGTTAATGTAGCTATGTACCATGGTTATGCATATAAATGAGACAGAACAGCAAACGTGTAGTTGTCACAGCAACCGGCCAACGTGAATGCAGTCCCGTTAGAATTACGACTATAGAACATATAAATGTGAACATGTAAGTAATGCGTCTGTGCCGCAAAGACAGTTACATGTGTAAAGGTGAAAGTGTGTTCCGCACATGTCCGTTAACTGGATCAGAGATATGTTACTGGAACAGTCACAACTAATACAGGCCACGTAATCACACAGACTCAGTAAACATATGTAACCCAGAATACGGATATGCATGTGCGCCTGCGCGTAATCCACAATTAGGAAATGCAAGTGCGCCTGTGCGTGTGTGATCCGCTCACAGCAGGGTAAGTTAATGCTGTGTCCTCCACGTTAGTTATACATGTCTCAAAACTGTCAGCCTCTGAAAGTATGGAACTGGACAATGCCATGCAAAGTACTGGTACAAATAGGGAGAAACACATGATATGTGATAAGACAAACATAGAATGTGGATAGAATAACGGGTGTGTTAGTAGCAGGGATTGATGAAGGGTATGCATCTGTAACCCGACCTACTTGTTAGAAGGTGCCACCATACGTTTATGTAAGTTTTATGTTGGTTTACATTTGTTGACCAGGCTAGGCTAGCTGGATATATGTCCAGTGTCAGTAGAGGCCCGGGGAGAAATGCTCCACACATAATAATAGCACAACATACCAAAGTAGTCATATATGTAAACAAAAATGAACAACAATAGAAAGAGTCCAAAAAGGACTGGTTACATAAAGATTCCAGAAGACAAAGGAAAATATAGTCGGTGGAAGCACGTCATAATTATAGAATCAAGTCTCTATAGAATCAAGTAAGTCTGACATGAAATGCCAGCAAATTGCCAGATAGACACAAGTCAATGTAACACACACCTAAGATAAAGGGCCAACCATCCGTACACTCTGCTAGAACCTGTACAGTGGAAAGGTATGGTATGGTTATAGATGTGTGTACACAGGTAATCCACAGACAGTAACAAAGCAAGGTATGAAACGAGGGGTTCACATGTATATATGTGCACACAACAGACCTACGTCCCGTATATATGACACATGGATATAAATATGCCAAGTAATAGATAATATGGGTAGTCAAACAGACGTCCGCGAACGGGGAACATACAGCAGCAGTCAAAACCACTGGCCAGAAGGTGACAGTCCAGCAAGTTCTACACTTTACACATGCACACTGGTGTCCATTGTAGGACTCCAAAATTGCTCCATTCGCAACCCCTGCTGCGATTGACGCAAAAGAAGTGACAGCCGCAACTACGGAACAGCTATACATGCACTAAAAGCTTGTTCAAGGTTGATGATACATGTGTCCATGAAATGCAGGACATATGGACAGATATCCCCAGAGTGGCGAGTCCATAGAAGTGTGTCCACATCCCAGTACCGCACACATTAACCATGTGTAATGTGTACCGTCGAGGGTTGCAGGCATGGGAACCTGGGTATGCAGAAATGGGCCTAGGTGTTGCTTGGCAGAGAATCCGTAGGCCCGCCCCGTGGGAGGGATGTAGGTATAGCACATGCCTTAATCCCCAGTAATGGTGCAAAGCATCCACCGGATAATGCGGAAAGCAGGTGTGAAATATGTACAGCCCTATATCAGTGTACTGTAGGCGATTCCCATGGATGGACATGCATACGACCAAGATGGCACCCATAACTGGAAATCTGTCGGAACAACACAGCTGCAGTAAGGCATAGCACAGGAAATACAGATAGGGACTACATTACAAATACCCCATACAAAGTCAGACCCGTAGCGAATACTGCATATAGCTCTCAACCTTCCATCACCAAAATGAGGAACACTACTTCATAATGTGGAACAAATGGGCAAAATGTGGAACACATACTAATGGCTTACTAACAACTTCAACTAGGAAGGTCATAGGATGGTTAAAATATGCTGTTTTCACTTATAAAGAAGATCCTTTAATGAAGTAATATGATTAATGTCAATTTACCATGGATTTCACCTAAAACATTCCGAACACTGAATGTGTAACAGACCCATTCAATGTGGAACTTTGAGGAATTTCGAGGAGCATGACCCTTTTAAGACCCCAAATGAGGTACGTCCCTCATAACGAGGTACAATTGAGAGGTATGCTGGCGTAGCCATGAATACGGATGTTATGAGTGTCACTAATCATGCAATGGAAATAGCGCTCCCTATCACCCACTGCACAGTCCGGAATGCCTAGGCAGCAATCAGCTAGGAAGGCACAGCACTATGCGAAAGGTAACAAGGGCAATGGCTGAACGTCAGGGCGTGTACACATAATGACAACAGGTCAGGGTATGAAGGAGCTACCTGTCCAGAATACATGTACTGAACCGGTGATACTAGACAGACAGGTGGGAAGAAAGACAGCAGGACAAATGTGCAAACATGTATATGTCCTACCCCGGTAATTGTGAATGACAATGTATGCCCCGCGAAGGTCAATGTGGAAGGTAATCAGACACAAAGGTGAAGTGTCCCCCAGGGTGCCATGAAGTGTCAACATAACAATTACCAGGCCCCCATAGTTGTACGTGAGCCCTGCCACTGACGGGAAGCGCAAATACGACGCGCACATATAGTACAGGAAAGAACAAGTAGTGTGGATAAGCAGATGTAGACCTGTGTGAGGAATACAACTGTCTGCGTGGGTGTGCCGTGCAAATACAAAGTAATGTCATGTGGTCTGTCATGCCGCCACACACTGTGTGTGTATTGTAGTCAGACAGTAGGTATGTTGTATTAGACACATACCCTGCAACTGCACAGATGTACACAGACTGTGTAGAAGTCTGCCTCATATGTTCGCTGTGTTCCACGTAACAGTAACAGTCTGGCGCCCTCATGATAACTGACGACAGGAAACAATGACAAACATGCGAAGAAGACACCAAATCAGACAGAAATGCCATACGCATGCATAACATATCACTGTGCCCACTATCAATGTTTCTAAGAGCAACATGACATGACTGGCCCCGAGTGTCCCACTATCACATAAGGCCGTGTCCAGATATATGCTCCCTGAGGTGGAGTGTTATGAACAGACACAGATACATGTGTGTGGAAACACTAGTATCCACTGCAAGATGATGGAATGTGCTGCTGTAGGAGGGGTAGTACTGTCCGCAGGTATGTGCTGAAATGCACACGAAACAGCTGTCTACATGAATTACCCATAGTGGCGACACCTGCACAGATGATTATAGTGGGACATACACACGACCATGCACACAGCTCAGATAGTTGTACACATACCATAAACAGGCAATGATACACAAGGTCTATGGCATGTACGAGTACAGTGACAGTACAGCAAGGATAGCTGTCTGCCAAGATATAAAGCAGATGTCTCTAGGGCGTGCAACACCTCCCGGAACACGGACGTTGCATGGACAATGTTTGGATATGCATCGTACCACATTTCTATGTGTCAGCCGTGCAAATATACGATACATGGGACAGACAGCTGTCCATGCAAGAGCAGCGCTATGGGCATAACATATGTATGTAGATATACATCGAGAGAGATACAGACAGACACATGTGGCAAGGCCGGTAGTGGAAGCTACACATCACTACCCTATCACACCACAGCAGGATGCACGTGGAGAACACGCTACGGAGGTCGCTAACCACAGCAGGCACACAGGCAGTCCACTAGCTGCGTCTCAACATCCGCAAACACAGAGATGTCAGCAGGATATATGTGTGCTGCGGAGTGTCTAAAACCATAACCTACGAACCCATGCGGTTGGGAGCATAGACACACACACACATACACACAGCTGGTAGGCATGGGAATTGACCTTACCCCTACCTACCCAACCGCACGACAGTATGACACAGGTACGGAACGCGCTACTCGGAGCACTGAACACAGCACTGTCAGAGGCATACGTCTAGGTGGGTGACATCATCCGCAAAGGAATAGACGCCGATAGCAAATGTATGTGTTGTGAAGCGTCTAAAAGCATTACTATCTCCAGAGGCAGCTGGAAACACACACACCACACACACACACGGGGAAGGGCTGGGAGGTGAACCTATGCCTATCTACATGAACACATTACAGCATGATGCATTTACAGAACACGCTACCGAGATTACTGAGCACAGCACTGTCAGAAGCATACTTCTAGGCGGGTGACATCATCCATAAAGGAATAGACGCTGATAGCCAAGGTATGTGTTGTGAAGCGTCTAAAAGCATTACTATCTCCAGAGGCAGCTGGAAACACACACACACACACACACACACACGGGGAAGGGCCGCGAGTTGAACCTATGCCTATCTACATGAACACACTACAGCATGATGCATTTACAGAACTCGCTACCGAGATTACTGAGTACAGCACTGTCAGAGGCATACTTCTAGGCGGGTGATATCATCCGTAAAGGAATAGACGCTGATAGTCAAGGTATGTGTTGTGAAGCGTCTAAAAGCATTACTAACTCCAGAGGCAGCTGGAAACACACACACACACAGGGAAGGGCTGGGAGTTGAACCTACGCCTACCGACATGAACATACTACAGCATGATGCATTCACAGAACGCGCTACCGAGATTACTCAGCACAGCACTGTCAGAGGCATACTTCTAGGTGGGTGACATCATCCGTAAAGGAATAAACGCTGATAGCCAATGTATGTGTTGTGAAGCGTCTAAAAGCATTACTATCTCCAGAGGCAGGTGGAAACACGCACACACACACACAGGGAAGGGTCAGGAGTTGAACCTACACCTACCTACGTGAACAGACTACAGCATGATGCATTTACAGAATGTGCTACCGAGTTTACTGAGCATAGCATTGTCAGAGGCATACTTCTAGGCGGGTGACATCATCCGTAAAGGAATAGATGCTGATAGCCAAGGTATGTGTTGTGAAGTGTCTAAAAGCATTACTATCTACAGAGGCAGCTGGAAACACACACACACATGGAAGGGCCGGGAGTTGAACCTACACCTACCTACATGGTCACACTACAGCATGATGAATTTACAGAACGCGCTACCGAGATTACTGAGCACAGCACTGTCAGAGGCATACTTCTAGGCGGGTGACATCATCCGTAAATGAATAGACGCTGATAGCCAAGGTATGTGTTGTGAAGCGTCTAAAAGCATAACTATCTTCAGAGGCAGTTGGAAACACACACACACAGGGAAGGGCCGGGAGTTGAACCTACGCCTACCTACATGAACACACTACAGCATGATGCATTTACAGAACGCGCTACTGAGATTACTGAGCACAGCACTGTCAGAGGCATACTTCTAGGCGGGTGACATCATCCGTAAAGGAATAGACGCTGATAGCCAAGGTAAGTGTTGTGAAGCGTCTAAAAGCATTACTATCTCCAGAGACAGCTGGAAACACACACACCACGGGGAAGGGCCGGGAATTAAACCTATGCCTACCTACATGAACACACTACAGCATGATGCATTTACAGAACACGCTACCGAGATTACTAAGCACAGCACTGTCAAGAGGCATACTCCTAGGTGGGTGATATCATCTTCAGAGGCAAGGCAGCCGATAGGGAATGAAGACAGAGTGCGCAGTCACACAGCATGTTACTATCCCAAGGTGGGCGACAGCAACACGGCAGTGCTGCCCCGAATACTAACTAACCACGGAGCACAACATCACGATGGATATGGGATGCATCAGGCAGTACACCCTATGAGAGCAACCGGGCGTGCATGATGTAGGCAGCCATTTTGGCATAGCAACTACATATAACGACCTGGACGGGCCACCATGGCTATGCAGGATGTCATACAAGGCTACACGCCAGTATCAGACGCCGGTGCCAACTGCACTGTGTACACATGCATGGCGTACTGGGCATGCCCACACACCTAGGCCCAAAGGGAAACATACATGCACACGGGTATACCCACAGAAGGGCACAGTGTGCACTGTACTGTGTGTCCATCTACACAACTGCTTACTGGGCATGCTCACACACTTAGCATTTGCAGAGTGCAGACATGCATACACATGGGGTTGAATCATGAAAGGGCAGAGTGTGGAAATCATGTGTGTCCACCTACACAACAGCAAACCGGGCATGCTCACACACTTGGCGGTTGCAAAGGGGGAACATACATGCACATCGGGTATAATCACAGACGGGCGCGGTGTGCACTGTACTGTGTGTCCATCTATACAACTGCTTACTGGGCATGCTCACACACTTAGCATTTGCAGAGTGCAGATATGCATACATATGGGGTTGAATCATGAAAGGGCAGAGTGTGGAACGTGTGTGTCCACCTACACAACAGCAAACTGGGCATGCTCACACCTTGGCGTTGCAAAGGGGAACATACATGCACACGGGTATAATCACAGACGGGCGGTGTGCACTGTACTGTGTGTCCATCTACACAACTGCTTACTGGGCATGCTCACACTTAGCATTTGCAGAGTGCAGACATGCATACA